>NC_050183.1:20090269-20187769 GCF_008315115.2 Sander lucioperca
GGAATTAAATGGAATTTTGATTATGCTAAAACAAAAACTGTATACTTGTAAATTGACTTTCTAGAAACAATCCCACAGGTAATGATGACAATGTGCGGATTGTACTGTCAACAGTTTCCATTGGGAGTAGTTCATCAGTAGAAGTAGTTTAACAGTGAAGTGTACATGTGCCAATTACAAATTTGACAGGGTCCCACCTAATATTTTGACACTATGTCATCCTCCTAGCACACTTTCTGTACACATCACTGTCGGAATAGACTGTACATCATTGTTTGTGGTGTTTATGTTCTTCTGCAGCAATGCCAGGAAGATAAACTACTGTATATCTATTGTACAATATTTGGCAAATTATTACTGTTATTATTATTCCAGGTATCTGGATGAAAATATCAGGACCCACATCAGGAACCCTCGCACAAACTTGAAGGATGATGAAACCTTTATAGAGAGCAACAAGATGCACTGTGAGATTAACACACACACAAAATTAACTGCATGATTTTGACAGATGGGATGATATTTTTGTTGCTTTGTCTAGACATCTAACAAAATGTCCTTAATGTATTTCATATGTATGTTGTGTGTATGTGTGCTTTTCTTTGCTTGCAGCCATTAATGGTTATTTGTATGGCAATCTCAATGGTTTGAATATGGAGGTGGGTGATAAGGTGTACTGGTACCTGATGGGAATGGGCAATGATGTGGACATACACACTGCACACTGGCATGGACACAGTGTGGAATACAAGGTATATAAAACATACAAACATGCAAGACCCCCCTACACAGTTACACATTACACAAGCTGGTACACACAAATACCAACTCTTCTTTCTCTACAGCTGGGTGGAGGTCCTCATCGAACTGATGTGTATGAGCTGTTTCCAGCTACCTTCCAGGTAAAACCTGATTTTATTTGTCTTTTGCAACATTAAACATGCTGCAAGTTACATTTCATTGTCAATACATACTCATTGGTGTAAGTTCTAGCGATCAGTGTAACCACAGAAAAAGGTGTTAATCTTATCCGTTTCATGGTAAAATCATCGTATCAAGTCATTTCCTTGAAATATATTTTCTTAAAACTGGTCAGAAGAAATCTGCAAAATGGGGCAACAAACAAGAATTATATTACATTATATCAAGCTTGAATATAAGTGAAGTGTTCCTTTTCCAATCCTTCCATCTTTAACAAATACAATAGATATTAAGATTTAACATTTTGCATGAGTAAGTTACAGTGGCTTGACATTGCTGTCAAACATAATTAAAAATAAAACTTGTGACCAGTGAACCATGTTGGCATTGCCTTCTTTTTCCTGTTCAGACAGTAAAGATGCGCCCTACGTATCCTGGTACCTGGCTGCTCCACTGTCACGTCACTGACCACATTAAAGGGGGCATGGAGGCAATGTATACTGTTACGGAGAAAGGTAAGGAATCTAATTGGGCAGGAACACAAATTCAGACTAAAAGCAGGATAATGAGGATGATGTACAGGTACTAACAAGTGTGTTTCTCTTCAATAGCAAAGAAGAAGGGATTCTTTGGCTGAACAGTTGAGAAAACTCCAGAAAGAAAACAGCAGAGAAATTGAATTTCAGTACCTAATTCACTAAACGTTGTTTGTAAAATCTGCTAAATATAAATTACTGAGATAATTACAGCTCAGAATAAAACAACAACCCAAAAGCCATGTAATATAAAAAATCTGCATTTTAAATTGTCTAACTGCTTTTATATTTTCCAAATGACACTGAAGAATGTAAGAATACAAATGTAACAGTTTTATAATGACAGCAGGCAGGCAGCAGGGGGCTCTGTAGCCTGACAGGACATTGCCACTGCATCCTGTGTGGAAACAAAATAATTTGTCACACTAGTGAACATTGTTGTTTGCAGCAATGTAACCATGAACCTAAAACATCTGTAGGGGAAACCTGTATACTGTGGAATAGCCTCTGACTGATTACAGTCACAGAGGTAGGGATGTACTGATCAATTTGGCCCTAAAATAACACACTTTTGGCTGAGGTACCCGTGCGAGCTAATTCAACCATGGTTTGAGTAGCGAGTGCTACAAGAAATTTCAGTAAGATCTGGCACTTAACAGGTCATTCATGTGTAGCATCATTTGTAACTCAAAAACCCTTGTGGACTGATCAACATGTTACTGAAAAAGTCAGCTGTAATTGCTCTCTAGATGGCTTGGGTTGAAAAGAGAAAAGTGACTAATGTTAGTTTATTGACATTAGTCATGTTTGGGATTAACAGGAATGTACAAGTGAAGAAAACCTGCAATTGTATGGTGGCCCTGAAGTGCAAATCACAACAGCAATAAGAAAAACGCGACGGCAAATATGAAAACACGACAGCGAATATGAAAACACGACAGCAAATAGGAAAACACGACGGCAAATAGGAAAACACGACGGCAAATATGAAAACACGACAGCAAATATGAAAACACGACAGCAAATATGAAAACACGACAGCAAATATGAAAACACAACAGCAAATATGAAAACACGACAGCAAATAGGAAAACACTTCAATAAATCACAAAACACAACGGCATTAACTTCTACCGGAAAAGGTAGGGCCTATCTAGCAGTGGACGGACCCTCCTGATTGGACAGACGCACTGTCTGTCTTTCGCGCTCCCAAATCACCCACAATCCTATGCGTGCGGCTTTGCCGGCTCGTTAAAAAAACAACAACAATGGTGGACCTAAGTGGGAGTTGGAGCGGCATCGCTGATGGCACAATTAACATTTAAATGTAAGTATATTTAGTGTTTGCCGTACATTTGTTATCACCGTTAATGTGTTACATCAATGTCAAGTGTTATGCATTAATGCTGGTACAAATTGCTATTATAATTAGGTAGATACACCCGAGCTAACGTTAAGCTAACTGAACCTATCATTTAACATTAGGCTGTTAGCTAGCTAGCTGTGTTGCTGTCTTTTATGCCATTTGTGTTCGTAAAGTTTAATGTCCGGTGGCATTTTCATCTCTTTTTGTAAGCCGTTACTGTATATGCGTAATGTTAGCAGAGATTTAGAAATTGGTTTGTTTATCAGTTGTAGCTGCAGGATTGGAGGTAAAGCTGCACCTTGTTAACTTCACTAGCAATGTTAAATGAAAGCTAAAATGTATGAGTAGTTTCCCATGTAACAAGTATAACATTCCGTTATAGCATTTATAATGGTAAAGATCTTTTTCTTGTGTTTGCTGTCTTTTAACAGGGACTAAGGAACAAATGGAGGCTGCACTACAACGCTGAAGTTGGCATCCGATTCGCAGCTTCCGATTCGGCAGTTAAGGGGAAATTTAAGTGGAACTTAAAACTGTCCGATTCAGCAGGGAAACATAATTTACATTGCTAAGTGACTGATCCTCCGTTTTTTTAACCTCTTACTGTATTGAATGAGTGTTAGTCATTAAGGTAAATTATGAATTATGTCTAAAACACACTTTTAGATTTGTGAAAGCTTTATTGTCTTTATGAGAACACAATAAAGGGAGATTTTGCTGTATTTTTCACATATAGACTACATTGGACCAGGTCCAGATCCAAAACCACAATACTTAAGACTTGTCAAATCAGGACTAAATTATCCCAGAGAGGCTAAATAAACTGTTTTATTTTATTGCCACAGCATGGCCTTTGCTAATTGACATTCAACGTACAAGTCCACGTCTCTCCATGTCATTTCTTATATCCATGAGCAGGTCTTCCTTCTCACTTCAAAAGAAAAGTAGAAAAAGTTATTTTTACCTTTTGGAAATCAATCCAAATATCGTCATAGATTTGCCAGTGGTTTAAATTACTCTTCAAATCCTTCTCCTTCAACATAAGTGTTGTTTTCTCACCTTTCCTCAGAAAAAGAGGCAGGACTGAGTATTTATTAAGATTTTTTTTAATTCATACTTCATAGGCCATTGTCTCAGGTGAGGAGCAACCCCACTTCTGGGGAACGCTGGGTCCCGATCTTCTTTGATGATGAAACCCAGCTGGACAGGATTGTGAAATACCTGTCAAACTTCCTCGACAGCTGTGACACACTCTCTGATAAAGTGTGCACCATGGTGTCTTCTGACAGGATCAAATACATCCTAAATGTGTTGCTGTCAGAGATAGGTCCACAGCAGTTCCACATTATATTCATGAAGACATTTTTTTCTATGACTTAAAGTGGCTATATGTAACTTTCAGTTTGTGTTAATTCTAGCGGCCACTTTGGACAAAAGTGGTAGTATTTTCACCACACCTGCTGTCGTAAAGGTCTTTTCTTTACGGTGCTGTATTGCCCACTGTAGATTACCAAGTTTGCGTTACCGTGTTTACACAAGTACAGGGGAAGACCTGCTCATGGATATAATAAATGACATGGAGAGAGTGAGTTAATTCTTGTCCAGTTTTGACAAGTTTAGGTATTGTGGTTTTGGATGTGGACTTGGTCCAATGTGGTCTACATATGCAAAAAACAGTAAAATCTCCCTTTATGGCATTTTCACAAATAGAATAAAGCTTTCACAAATCCCAAACTGTGTTTTTAAGACTCCTTAGCCTCTCTGGGATAATGTAGTCCAGATTTGACAAGTCTAGGTGGATCTAGACCTAGTCTAATGTGGTTTATATGTGAAAAAAAACTTATTTTCTCATAAAGACAATAAAGCTTTCACAAATCTAAAAGTGTGTTTTAGACATAATTATAAATTTACCTTAATGACTAAAACTCATTCAATACAGTAAGAGGTTAAAAAAACAGTTTTAAGTACCCCTTAACTGCCAAATCAGAAGCTGCGAATCGGATGCCAACTTCAGCGTCGTGGCTGCACTAGCATCACCAGAAGGGAGAGATGAGGAGGAGAGGGAAAGCAAAAGACAAGCAGGGAGACAGAGGCCAAAAAGAGATGTTGAATAGATTATTTGCTATATTAGAGATTGCCATTCAAAAAATAAATGCATTAAATTAACTAGTTTGTCTGTGTCTTTTAAGTTTTTGGGTGTGTATATAATATAAACTGTTTTTCAATGTTTATTTTTCCATCAAATTATGACCTGGACACAGGAAACTTCTAACTGAGTAATTATATTCAGATGCTACCTGTTTTAATAACTAGTTAGGTATACAAGCTCTAAAAAGACATTAATGAAACATGTATCTTTATTATAACATTTATTCAAACATTACTATATACTGTACACAAGTATATTCAACATGAAGCGGCGATCAGACTCAGCTCCCGATGATGGTGTTGCTTCCGGACTGCAGACAGAAGGAGAAAGATTAGGTTAGTCCAGTAGTTATCCAACCTGTCCTGGTAAGATTAGAATTGTATCACAAGTATATTTAAGCATACTGAAACATGAAGGTACTTCATGTAACTGTGTAGTGGTGTAGTTTCTTCATCATGGTCTTAACTGACAACTGTTGACCATTTAACACACTTACACCTACCTTTACTGTGTTAGTGGGTGTTTATCAATGGAGGTATTATGACTTTTCATATGTTGGTTGTAGCCTTGTAGCTTGTGTGTTTACAGTACTATTTACCCTTTCTCACTTACAGTTTAATGCATATCATACTGCCTGTGGTAGCTCATTAGCTGGTAGCGTTTACCTTGTAGTTGCTGATCATATTTTGCACTGCATTTGTCTGAAAGCTAGAAGCTACTGGACAATGAGCTAATGTTGCATACATGCAGTAAACTACAAGCTAATGTAAACGGTTAGCTACTGCAATTCTCCTTACCGGTAAGTGTTATGACTACTGTACAAACATGAACTCCCACGAGTTTTTAATTTATTGACATGGGATAAATAAGACAAAACGACTATTGCTTACATTAAAGCCTATCGGTGTCGGTAACGTTACCTACCTTTGCACGTTGCGAGCAAAGTTCCTGACAGAATATTCTCCTCCTGCAAGCAGACTGACGCCGATTCACCAACAGCACAGTTCATAGTTCCACATCCATTTCGTCCAGTGTTTTGAAATGAGAAACGGCTAGTCCGTCTGTTAAAAGCATAGACAGTGAGGCACTTTTATTTTTTCACCTCTCCTTCCTGTCAAAAGACAGACAGTGCGTCTGTCCAATCAGGAGGGTCCGTCCTCTACTAGATAGGCCCTACCTTTTCCGGTAGAAGTTAATGCCGTTGTGTTTTGTGATTTGTTGAAGTTTTTTCGTATTTGCTGTCGTGTTTTCCTATTTGCTGTCGTGTTTTCATATTTGCTGTCGTGTTTTCATATTTGCTGTCGTGTTTTCATATTTTCTGTCGTGTTTTCATATTTGCTGTCGTGTTTTCATATTTGCCGTCGTGTTTTCATATTTGCTGTCGTGTTTTCCTATTTGCCGTCGTGTTTTCATATTTGCCGTCGTGTTTTCATATTTGCTGTCGTGTTTTCCTATTTGCTGTCGTGTTTTCATATTTTCTGTTGTGTTTTCATATTTGCTGTCGTGTTTTCATATTTGCCGTCGTGTTTTCATATTTGCTGTCGTGTTTTCCTATTTGCCGTCGTGTTTTCCTATTTGCCGTCGTGTTTTTATTTGCAGTCGTGTTTTCATATTTGCTGTCGTGTTTTCATATTTGCTGTCGTGTTTTCCTATTTGCTGTCGTGTTTTCATATTTGCCATTGTGTTTTCCTATTTGCCGTCGTGTTTTCATATTTGCCGTCGTGTTTTCATATTTGCTGTTGTGTTTTCATATTTGCTGTCGTGTTTTCCTATTTGCTGTCGTGTTTTCCTATTTGCTGTCGTGTTTTCATATTTGCTGTCGTGTTTTCATATTTGCTGTCGTGTTTTCCTATTTGCTGTCGTGTTTTCATATTTTCTGTCGTGTTTTCCTATTTGCCGTCGTGTTTTCCTATTTGCCGTCGTGTTTTTATTTGCCGTCGTGTTTTCATATTTGCTGTCGTGTTTTCATATTTGCTGTCGTGTTTTCCTATTTGCTGTCGTGTTTTCATATTTGCCGTCGTGTTTTCATATTTGCCGTCGTGTTTTCATATTTGCCATTGTGTTTTCATATTTGCTGTCGTGTTTTCCTATTTGCTGTCGTGTTTTCCTATTTGCTGTCGTGTTTTCCTATTTGCCGTTGTGTTTTATGATTTGTTGTTGCGTTTCTCTAATTGCTGTGGTGATTTGCACTTCAGGGCCACCGTACAATTGTGGTATTAGTCAAGTCAAGTTTATTTTTATAGCACATTTAAAACAACCGAAATTGACCAAAGTACTGTACAAATTGAAGTGCACAGCACAACCACTAAAATCAATGCAAAAGGTAGAAAATACAGTACAATACGTTATTAAAATGCTACAAACCTCTAAGAGCAACCAAAGGCCATTGAGATCAAATATGTCATGAGATGTGTTTTAAAACTGTCAATGGAGGAGGAACATCTGAGACAAAGTGGGAGACTATTCCAAAGCTTTAGAGCTGCCACAGAAAAGGCACGATCTCCCTTACCCACTAACTTCGATCGAGGAACAGTTAAAAATAATTGATTCGAGGATCTAAGAGGCCTGGAATTGGAGTAGGGGCTGAAGAGTTCTAAAATATACTGGGGAGCCTGACCATGAATGGCTTTGAAAGCAAATAAAAGAATCTTAAAATCAATCCTGTATTTAATAGGTTTTAACCTTTAAGTTAAGTTGATCATACTTTGACACAAGCAAGTGTTCAGTCTGGGTGGCAGCATCATCACTTTAATGGACAGGGATTTCGCAGCGCTAGCAGTCTGTGACCTGCAAGGCTTGATCACTACAGTCAGAGACCAGTGTGAAGCAGCTCATATGTCGCTGACACATATGTCTGTCTGTAGCTGCTGGACTGTGTCTGTTTTATGCAGTGTGATGGTCTGACTTGGTACACAATAACACTTTCAGTGCAATGTCTGGATGCAGGAGTAACTTGCTTGTCTTGATCAACATGTGTAGATGAAATAAATTTATAAAAGGGACTTTGGTTTAAAGGCAGACCTCACGCTGCAGGAAAGTTGTCTCATGTTGCCACAGAGCTGACAATACCTCTTTTCATCCAGCTGATGTCACTGTGAACAAGGCAGTTTGGATCCACATTGACTTCTGGGGCTTCAAGGTGATGCAACTATGAGCCTGTCAGTGTCCCACAGAGGGACCTTTTTTGGGGAGTTTAAGTTTGCAAGTACTGATGAGAAATTGAAGCACTTCAATCACTCATACCACTCTTCTGAAGGATGCTACATATCACACCAGTACTGGAGTCTAGTGTCACAATAAAAGTGCTTGGAAATTCAGTTTAGTATTCTGGAAATAATTCCATAAATAGAAGATGCAATGAGTCACTTTAGATTGTCCCAGACCCTGATAAAAGCCTCTGATACATTTTAAAAATAAATATGCAGTTTACCAGGCGTGTGAGGAGCTACTTTATTCAGATTTTGCCCTTTTTTATTGTTCAAAGGGATCTGAGATTGTGAGGATTAGCTATCATCACCCCACACACACACACACACACACACACACACACACACACACACACACTGAACTGAGTACAGATCAGTGTCTAAGCAGCCACCTGCAGTCCTCCATTAGCTGGCAAGGAAATGGAAGATTCAGACCATGAAATGTGGCCAATAATGCCAGCTCTGATCTAAATGTGTACTGAATCTCAATGATGCGCTAACAGCTCTGTCACATTCAGCTAATGAAACCTTACCTGACACTCGCTCTCACTCTCATGGCTTTGCCTGAGTCAAAGTATTGTGTATCCTTTCTTAGTTTCAGTTGAAGCCAGCTGAACAACACACAGCTGTCTGATTGATGGAGCCAATTTAAAGGTGCAGGTCAGATTTGTAAACAAAAAGTATGAAAGTCATGCTGGCAACATTGGAGGCTGTGATGTTCACTTTTAGGCACATTTTTATTTATTTATCTTTGTCAGCCATGGGTTAGAAAAAATAGTTTTGGAAAGTTTATGGCAACCCCAATGATAACAAAATCCCATAAACATGGTTAATGGTTAATGTTTTTTCTTTTTAGTATTTTGCACTATATTCACAGTGAAAACCCATCATTTCTTGCACTTGCATTGTGCCCTACAGACAAAACAGGTGCAGGAGTGAAAAAGCATTCTTAAATACATCCTGGGGCCCGTTTCAGAAAGCAGGTTTAGTGAAAACTGAGTTTGTTAACCCTGAGATGAGGGAAACTCTGGGTTTTCTGTTTCAGAAAGAGAGGTAACTTAACCTCAGAGTCAGTTACTATGGTAACAGTCTGTGAACCTAACCTGTTCGGGAGGCGATATTACGAATCCCACTATGGCCACGCCAAGACCTGCCCTTCAATAGTATTCACACACTACTATTGGCCAGGCGTCCATGCCTACATGTACAGGTCCAATCCCCTAACCCTGACCTTAACCACTCGAGGTCAAATGCCTAACCCCAACCAATCGAGCTGCTTCGTAGGGCGGGTCTTGGCGTGGCCATAGTGGGAGTCGTAATTTTGCGTTCGGGAGCAGGTTTTCTTCAAGAAACCTGGAGTTTCTCTCAGTCTCCTCCCTCTGACACAGCACTCTTTCATTTCCTCATTCAGTCTGTATCAGGCGCATTTTAGCGCCGTTTGGTATCTGCATGAATAAAAAGTGTTTTATTAACTGTGTTAGGCAGACTATGTTTTTTTTTTGTGAACCTACTCTGAGTTGATTGAACCAACTCAAATCAGCTGTTCTGGAACTGAAAACTCAGTTTCCCATCTCAGGGTCACTCAACTCAGAGTTCAGGGTTAGACTGAGTTTGTTAAACCTCCTTCCTGAAACGGCCCCCTGGTCAAAACCACCTTCATAATTACAGGGGTGTAAAAAGATAATTAGAGCAGTCAAGATACATAGTTTAAATTTTACAATATTCATTAAACTGTTTAATTTATATCAAGAGCATCATATTCAAGCAATAGTTAGTATTGCTTGAGCCGACAAAAAAAGAAAAAGAAAATACAAAACACAGATGGAAGAAACCAAAGCTTCCTCCCGTCCTTTAGATTCCATCCATGTTGATTGCCAACACCTGGCAGAGCACGGGGCGTTAATGTGCAAGTGTTCATTAAGGGAGTGGACCTTGAAGAAAATCGTTTAGAAAGCAAAGCCAACAAGATATCAGAGACATACTATAATGAAATCATCCAATCCACAAGAGGATCCGAAATGTTTGTCATACAACATTGCCAAAAGACAGATGTGAAATTAAGCTTTGATTCAGAAGTGAAGCTCACTCAGGTTAGGCTCAGTTCTGCCTTGAGGTTGAAGGATAGGTTCAAAGTGTATGTTGTAATGTTAGTTAACATTAGCTAAGATTAACTGACAGTGTCACAGAAGCTCTGAAGACTCATGTTGCTGTTAAATACCAAAGAAAACAAACTCTGGCACTCAGATGCAGACCAAAACGGAATCTGCATTTTTACTTTTAGTTTTCAGCAGTGATCTAGTATGAAAAGCTTTCAAATTTAGCAGACAGTTTTTCTGCTAGGGGTGGAGCCGTCTTAACATTCCGAGTTTCAAAAACTTTAAAATCTCCAGATAATTGTGCAGAACTTAAATTGAAACCTAAACAAGAAACTAGTTTTTCCTTTATTGTGGATTTAAAGGCATACAATCCGCTCCCATGAAGGCTCATTGCATGTTATTGTGGCAAGCCGGGAGTCACCCCCTGAGTCTAACTAACCAACGCCACCTGAGGACTTCCACCCCAAGAAATGTTTTCTACTTCAACAAGCACCCGAGTTATATAAAGGATACACAGGTTCACTAACTGAAGACGTGGTTACAAAAGACATTCATTTATTGATGAATAATTTATGATGAAGTGTCTGTAAAGAGGGTGGTTAGAAATGAGGATGTTTAAATCAAACTGCAATAGAAAATGTAGAAATGGTTTTATTACAATATATATTTAGAACAAATGCACTCCCAGTTATGGCTTACATTAGAGGAAAAAGGGGGGGGGGAAGTGGGCAGAGGCCAGCTGTGGAGAGACCGTCTAAGGGTGTGTTCCAGGGGTGCACCAACTTACCCACCGCAATCGATAGCCATTGCAAACCGGTTCACCGCAAATTGTGTCACCACAAATCGTGTCACTGTGCAGTTATCACTACAATCTGTGAAGGGAACCACACTAATGTACCTAGCCTCTACCACAAGCTGGCTACTAGCTCCACTGGAAAGCAAAATAACAATTTAACACAATCAAGAAAACAACCAGTTGATAACCTAAAATACAAGCACACCAAACAGGGAGAGTGTCCTGGCGGCACTAATAAAGATGTACTGAAATGATTAAAATCCAAAAACAACTAAACTAAGGCAAAACAGCAGCTGACAACCTACAATTCAGACAGAAGATTGCATTAATGACAAGTTTAAAGGCAGTGATCAATGTGTGATAACATTTGGCTCAGGTAGTGAGCACACCCGACTTGCTGCTTTAAGTTACTCATACCTTCACTCAAATGTACTCAATAGGCTAAGGGAGAGTTCATCACACCCCTCCAGGCATGGGAGCTTGGAATCCCTTCAACAGTCAGGCAGCAGACTGCTGCAAAATATACAACTCAGTATGTAAACAGACTTAACACCATTTCCTACCTAAATGTCACAGAGATGGTCCCATGTGGCAACCAACAGACAGGTAGAGACAAAGCCAAGAAGCAGCCATGATGATACAGGTGTTTTATATAAGCTCAGCTAACGAGGGGGTTTGGTCTGGGTGGAGCTAATTTGGTCTAGTTGAGGTGCGTTCAAGAGCCAACAGGGTGCAAAGCTTACTGCACACACCACTACATTATGGTATCTGTACAATTGCTTGTCATCTGTGCATCTACTTTTTAGTGTGTAGTTACATTTCATGGAGGTGTCTCTGTCATATTTTATAGTGTGATGCTCTCTGATGCAGACTGCTCAGTATCAGGCACTGAAAAAGCCCTGTTAGTGTGCTGCTGAAACGAATGCTTATTCTGGCTCTGCCTGGACAGAGGGCCTATGGACCTTTTTCACAGCAGACATTTTGACTTGTCATAGTAGGAAAAACACAGCTGAAATTGATAACCTTAACAATGGCTCAATTCCATCAAGTGTCCCAGTAAGCTATTTCAGTGAGTCAGCAACAACTATGACATGTCAACATGTCTGCCGTGAAAAAGGTCTATTAGGACTGATCGCCTGCGACATCAGCATGTTGGGAGCAGATGGCTGGCGGTGCCTGCAGTCGTAGCTCTCTTCCACACCAGGCTCTCTGGGCAGGTTCGACATAAGCTTAATTAACGATTTGATAACTGCAGAGGCATTAAAAAGAGCATGGAGACAGGCGTGAATTCCAAATGTAAGAGCTAAACTGGCTGGTAATACGATGTGAAGGGATTTCTTTTACCACATGCTCTCTCCCTTTCTCTCTCTGTCTCTCACACTTACTCAGATCGGCCCAGTGTGAGCTCTCCAGCATGCTGCGTGTAAGAAATAAGTTGCAGATCTAAGAACTAAACAGAGCAGATGTTTTCTGATGTGCTGTTCTCCCTGTGAGCTTTTACACTACAGGGAGCAGCCGGTTGTTTGAGATGTAGTCACCCATGTGTAAGATGCGCAAGTCAATTTGGATGATTTCAGTAGTTTGAAGTTTGTTAGTCGAAAGAGATGTTTTTATTTGTGTTTGTTGTCCTTGCTTTTCTCACTGGTTTGAAGTGGACAGGGCTCATTGGGAAAAGTGTGTTTTGTGTGACATTTGAATTGAAATGTGGTGACAGTTGTGGGATGGTTTTCTTATGCTAGCAGCCCTATCAATCAAACCACACCCACACAGTCTCGATAAAGTAGATTGACCGCGATTAAGCATTATTAATACTGAACTTAAATTAACTTTAATGTTTGCTCATTTAGTCCTGAATATGTGATGTTATAGAGAAATATGTCACTTTTATAACCTCTTATATTTTAAGGGGCTTAATGATAAAATACATCACCAAAAACATAACAAGAGTAAAATCAGGAAATTGACATGATGACAGTCATGTTAAAGTATGTAGGTGCAGCACTACAATCAAATTACAAACAACACACCTGCAAAGTTTGCGGTTTCAGGGTCACAGACCAAGTGAGACAACCATAATAATGATGGTGATGACGATTCACTTCCCAAAAGCCTGCCTGCTTAAAAAAAAAAAAAAACTTTCTTGCATTTTTGCACCATAGAAGAAGAAAGGTCCTGTTTCCCTCGGCCAGGCTGGAAGAAAACATACCTGTGCACTTGTTTTTATGGAGCACAGTGTAAATTCCTTCAGGAAGACTTCTAAACTTAATCACTTTTCTCTCTCTTCTAAACTGAACTGAACAGCTGTTAGAGGCATTCACTTTTCTTTTAACCAATCAGAAGCGGCCATGAATGTCACAAGCCAATCACAGCATGACATCCCGGTTTTAAACTTGTCTTCTCTCTGCTGCTCAGTTGTCATTTCAGGCTAAGAGCACAACCCTCCTCCTCCCCTTGCACCTCCGGTCTTCATCATGCACGACTCCCTGGGTCCTCCTCCGGCAGGCCGTTATCGTCGGCTCCTCGGTTTGGTCTTCAGGCTCCTCACATCACCACCAGTGTCTAGACTCCATCAGGGGATTATCTTTTGGTTTTCTACCCCTTTAAAAATAGCATTTCATAACGATGGAGTCTAATCTCCAAAGACTGTACATTTCATATTATGCATATGTACAATAAATCTTTTGCATATCTGCAACAAAGTCTCTCCTGATTGAAATAGAAACAGAGCAGGTCTGGTGTCAGGGGACTGAATATGTGATCTCTGGGACCCTCGCACTGAATATATATATAACCCTAATAAACAAACCACATCAATTCCTTGCTCTCCCATGAGGAGAAAAACGCCGCCTGTCAGCAAAATAAAAAATCCCCCTTAGGCCAGGTACGAGTCTGGGTAGTCCATGAGTAAAACCCCACACCATAGCAGCAGCAGATTAATGTTAATGGTTTTGGAATAAATTACCAACCCTGTCTGCTAACATCGTGTATACGTTTATATACTGTTAAATGGTATATATCATATAATTTAAGGAATACATTTAATTGCTGTCTAGATTATGTTCACAGGAAACAGTTCCCCAGTCCTGGAAGCGTTACATTGTATTCTGCACACAGGGTTCGCTAGTTGTTGTCGGGAGGTCATAGAGGTAGATGGTAACAGTGAAAAAGCACAGGACACCTGAGACTGGGGTTAGCATTCTGCAATATCATGGTTTAGATTATAGCTTGACATTTTTATTCTTGACCTGAAACCTGAAACAGGTGGTTTTAGTTCAATATTAATAAAGAAGACCAGCGTTGACTTTTTAAAATATTCATGCACCTTACCAAACTTTGAGTTGCCACATCCATAAAAACATAAATCATGACTTGCCATGATTGGATATTGTAGGGAAACAAATTAAACACAGCACTTTAACGGAGAACACTATGCTGATTCTGTATGAAGATTTTACAACTTTGCACATTATGTTTTTGGATTATGTTTTTGTCAAAGTCCATTTCTGGTTCAGATGAAATAATTGTTATTTTTGGGAGACAGGTTGCAACCACCCACTGGTGTAATGTAATATAAGGAGGTCGACATACTTTTGACATGTAGTGTGTAGGTGTATAATGCATGTGATTTGTCACCTTATTCACACAGAGTGCTCTGATAAATGTAAGATGATTGCAGATCATATGAGAGTAATTTCTCTTCAGAAGAAATGTTAGCCAGACACTGGCTGTGAAGCAGATTGGTGCAGATGTACTCAAACCAGTGTAATCTAAAGATTTAATTTTAGATAAAGACCAGAGCAGTACTTGTAGCAACAAACATGTTCACATAGAGATGTTATTTTTTTTTACAGTAGTTGGTGCCAGATCATTACCATGAGACTACATCTTAATATATAATAATAATAATAATAATAATAAGTAATAATAAAAGTACTCAAATATTGGGTGCCTTAGTAGCTCACCTGGTAGCGCGTGCACCCATAAATAGAGGATCGGTCCTTGCTGCAGCGGCCGTGGGTCCGGTTCCGGCCTGTGGCCCTTTGCTGCATGTCATTCCCCCTCTCTCTCCCCTTTCATGTCTAAGATGTCCCTACAAAAAAAAGGCCTAAAATGCCAAATAAAATAATCTTTAAAAAAAAGTGCTCAAATATTGTTTAAAGTGCCTCTTAAGATTTCATTCTTGTTATCCAGAATTTTATTAACACAACCAGAAGGAGAGGCAAAATGACAGTCATGGGAAATTCAGTCCAGCTGGAAGTTCAAAGCTTGTTTTTTCTTTCTTTTTTAGTGCCAGCTGGTCATCTTGTCTAAAATGAAACAGTTCGAGTGGAGTTTAGCCAAGGACATCTATGCGCTCTGACGTTTCTATTCTCTGTAGTCGACTCTCCTGGTGACAAAAAAAACAAAAAACACCTCTTGTGTGTTGTTGTGATTGAACGACCTTGGGTTTGTTTGTTGCTGTCAAACTCTGGAACAATGTGCTGTTGAATCTGGGGACTTTGATTCTTAAGAGTCAAGTTTTTCAGAACATTTAACAAGAGCAGATTAAGACTCCCCGGAGGACTTGAACATCCACTGCTGTCAGATGTCCCGCTTCTCTTCCATATTTCCTCTAAAAGGCTACACATGCTTTATATTGTTCAGCCAATCTGAAATGCACAGACTTCATTAGCAGCTTTCAACTTTCTCTAACTACATGTTTAAAAGGCTGTTTTATTGTAGGCTTTGCATGCAACACCTAATATCCACTCAACTCCCCATCAGCTTCAGCCAGTTTCTCCAGAAATTGTAACTCTGTTTCGGGTCACTTTCAGGCCACCTTAAAAGTAATTATGAATTCTTTGTTGTGAGCAGCTTTAGGTCACTAAGTCATAAATAATTTCTGTTCTCTGCACTTAGCCTGATCAAACTGAATGGAAACAAGTTGGTGCAGATGACCTCCCTCTTTAAATCCAGTGATTAAAAAGGATTGAATGAAGAATGAGCAAAGAAAATGACTATACAGCTGATTTAGTCCGACTGGAGGTGTAGAGTGTGTTGATGGCAGAGTGGCCGTTCGGATAGAGAGAGACTCCCAACTGATTTCACCCATAGATTGCATGTCCATCAACACCACTCTGAGCCTCAATCTGAAGATATTATATGAGGCTCAACTAGAAAGTGAAAGTGAAAGACCCTGCAGCATTAGTCCTCAAACTGAAGCATACTTTTGATACTGTTTTGATTTGATGTAACTGCATTGGTGAAAGTTCTCTTACATTCTGCTTTTATTCCTCCATTTCTGCTATTTCTTCCCGTTCTAATTTTCGCCATCACTTCTGCCTTCCCACACTGTCATTCACAATTCCGTGACACAATATCAGACCAATGATCTTTCTGATTTCGCGTTCCCTCAATCCAATTTCATTCTTTGAATATCATTAAAATGATGCAGCAACTAATCTTCATCGAGAATCTTCAATGAGATATTGGAAAATTAAATTGAATTGACCTACTTTTGTTCAGGTTTAAACATGCCTAACCCAAAGCCAATAAAAACCATTTTACTTTATGCTAAAACCATCGCTATCTTCAGAGTTAAACCCTTAAAACATTACAGATGACAACCAGCTTGTACAGTTTTATTTTCAAACTACCTGAAACTCCTCGATGATTTGTGGTTAAGACATGGGCGATTTTAGACCCTCAGCCCCCCCTAAAAAAATTATTTCAAATTAAAAACAATTTTTAAATAAATTTTAGTGCTTCAAGTTAGAGTTTGCGAACTTGTCTGTTAGTGACAGAGGACAAATAATTACAGGTTCAAAGGGATTGAAACAGGTTTAAGCACTTTTGCAAGGCACTGTATCCGTGCCACATTCTCATTAGGGGCTGAACCCCCCTAAAGGTCTGATCCTAGAATCGCCCCTGGGTTAAGCTATTCTGAGAGGAAACGCTCCCACTTTGAAATCACAGCCTTCTCAAGTTGTCCTTGGTTCATCCCTCAAGGTTCTTCTTTCATTAAAAAGCTCTCATCGTTGTTCTACTAAAGTTGTCCTTAACTCAAGAAAATCTATACTAGAGTATTGTGGGGAATAATTGAGAAGTAATTTTTTTTGTCTCAGGGCGAGCAAAACCTGACAAAATTACTTTTGATTTAGTTTGAATTAAAACATGACACTAAAGCAAACACAAAATGTTCTGACGCAATGTTGACCTTATTGTTTACTATTTTATGACTTTGTTGAATAATTAGTTGTGATTGGTCAGGGATGATGTCTTAACATATGTCAGGGTAACAAATGGTTCTTCTTTGTATGCCAATGTAGTTATTCTGATCAATACGGTTCCTATGACAACCACAGCACACACACACACACACACACACACACACACACACACACACACACACACACACACACACACACACACACACACACACAAACCATAGCTCATGTGAAGAAATCATAGTCACATGTTTATCTTGTATATTTCTAATGTTTAGTCAGTGTCTCACTGTTTCAGTTGAGTATCCATCGAGCTAATTGTTGAGAAATGTCAGTGGTTTCGATGTCGATCAGCAGAATGGCCTTTATGGATTGCTCTCATTAACTCAGTCAGACACCCATCCGCTGTCACTCACCACGCCAGAATATCAGCGAAAATTGGCACCTTTGCTCCAGATGCTGAGAGAATTCAAATGAGGTGATCAAACATTTGGAGAGCAGACACTTTTTGTTCATCGTAATGTGGAGCGGGAGTTTACTATTCACTGCTTGTTTGCCTCAACCTGGCTCAATTCCCAAAGCTGTGAATCCCTTTCTCAGTTGGAAAAACACAGAAGTGGCGATTGTTTTTTAAGCAGGTCATGTTCTTCAATTAGAGATAGTTGTAGCATTTTCAGCATCCAAAGATCCCTGTCAAATTAATCGTGATGTTTTAGGTTTAATTTGAATTTAAATAGACATAATTACCATAAACAAATCAAACCTTGGTCAAGAAAGTAGCCTCTGTTCCACACCAGTGGCAATAGCTGGTGGTAGTGTTTCTGAAAATAAAAAATGCCTACAGTTCTTTAAATAAATGGGCTATGAGTTGTATTTATAAATGCCAAGAGCAAGACATACTTGTGTGATGATTCTAACATATGTCATGATATGCACTGATATATTATTACCACCCCTACACAAATTAAAAAAGCACATTATTCACACTTCATACACAAGGCAGGGCACTGTTTCCTGTTTTTGTTTCACTGAATGCAGCACATTTCAAAACCCAAATATCGACAATTATGTTTATAATGCAGCTAAAACAAATATTTATTTTATATTTTATTTCAAATGTTTTAGCTGCTTTAATACATCCAAGAGTTTAAAAATAAGAGAAAGGTAAAGCAGGAAAAAGTTAGAAAGTTTAAAGTTTCTCTACTTGATCTTGATTATATTCAGCAGACAGTTTGCTTAAGTAGTGGATTTTTTTTCACAGAACAGCAGTCCAGCAAGTTGAAAACAGATTACATACAGATTTTTGTAGCCACTCGGCAGTAACAAAATCATAGATCTTGCTCTATTTGCTAAACAGAAAGCAGAGTTTATGTTTTAAAACTCAGACAACATTAGAGTCTGTTCCTTTTCCATTCAATTCAGTGATTCACGTCTCCAAAGTGTATCTATGTGGATCAAAAGATGGCAAACAAAAAGACCATTTCTAATGTAATGTGAAATGCAGTGTTTACATAATGGTACAGCTGATTTTGAAGTATTTTCAACATTCATGTTTGGAGTTAAATGTCCTGTGCAGGAACATGTATAATGTGCAGCGCAGCAATAATCCACAGATATTCAGACCTGTATTTGCAGTAATTATGTAGATCACAGCTAGAAGCAGAGTACATGAACAAGTCAGACTCATGTTTCATACTTCTGTAGTTTTCTGATTCTAATGAGACAATATGTACATAAAACGTCCTTAGATCACAGAATAGCACTCTAAAAAGTCTGCTTCGTTATTTTTTCAGACTTTTAGTTTTAAATGGTTCCCATCAGCAAAGAGAGAGAGAGAGGTAGCTCAGCACTTGGGACTGCAGTTCCCCTAAACTACAGTCTTAAAGGCAAAATGAACCTAGCGGTTAATAACATATGTGTACCGAGTCAAACGTTCTCTGGGACATGTTTTCATGCTAATCGAATGCGTCTCTAGCTTTAAACAAGCTACAGCAAACCGGTGGTTAGCTGCTAACGCTACCTTTCGGGGCACAGGGTAAATCACTATTTTATACCACTAACAAGGCTCAAAATAGCACCACACTTCAACGGTAGCATAATGAGGGTCCCTACATGTAAACCGAAGCATTGAGAACTATTAAAAAGATAGATTATAAAGACAGTAGCGTTCGTGTTTACATGCGGGCACCATCTTGGAAAACAGTCATGAGCAGTTGAACGACAAACGCCGTGCAACCAGTAACCAGTAACATAGCTCAAACACAACGTTCGTGATTCCACTGCTCATGACTGTTTTCGACTCGGTACACATATGTTATTAACCCCTAGGTTCATTTTGCGCCAGAATTGTCCTTTAATAGAGATCTCCATTAGTGGTTGAATAAACTGTTAATTATGCCTCAATTACACTTCTAATGCAAAGAAAATATCAACATTCTAAATTCCCACCTAATGTAAACACTCATACACTCAAAAACACAGGTTTTCAGTATTCAGAATAATCTGAAGAACTCTGTAATTCATATTTATAAATGGTATCTCTTATTAAAGCTATAGTGCATAGTTTCTGTTGCCTCCATGAGAAATTCTAAGTAATGACAACAAAACTGTTGGCGTGTCCACATGATACAAACCTTCCATGACCGCGCACCGCCCTCCTCCACGCAGTTGCTAGTAGCCAAGGAGGACACGGAGGATTAAAAAAAACATGATGGACTCTTCAGAATTATCTTGACTCGAGTTTCTGCGCGGGAAAGTCACCGGACGCCACAATCTTCTGAACATAGCCATACAGAGAAATACAGAGAGAGTTGTGTGGAGCTGATAGTCTTAATTAGCTTTGTAGCAACTCATTTGGCAATGGCTTGAATGTAACGGATGTTTATTAACATCAAAAAGTTAGGCACTAAAGCTTTAATCTAAGCCTACCATAAACCGGCAGCTCAGTAGATAGAGTGGTTGTTCACCAATCAGAAGGTCAGTGGGTCGATCTATATGTTGAAGTGTCCTTGGGCAAGATACTGAACCCCAAAGTTGAATGTGCATGAGTTTGTATGGCCACCAGTGTATTAATGTGTGTAAATGGTACCTACAGTGTAGAGCTCTTTTAGAGGTCGCTAAGACAAAGACAAAAAGCGTTCTATAAATGCAGTTCATTTACCATAAATCCATCTACAGTAGTAGTGGTAAGTCAAAGTAATGGTGTTACTGTCAACTTTCCACTGTAATATGATGTCATGTTTATACTCATACATGGATGCATGTGCATGACAAGACTTCAGTGTAGCAAGATGAAAGAAAATCTTTCATGTAGCGATGCTCCCTTGTATTTTTTGTTTTATTTCAAAGTCTGACTCAAAACTGAAACTTAAAAACCTCAAAAAAAAATCTAGACGTCTAAATAAGTCAGTTTCTTTCCACCAATTAATATTTGAGTATTTGTAAAATTCAGACACACTTTAAGTACAAAACTACAACCTATTGCATACGACAGTGCTACAGTCTTGTCGTCCCATTTCCTGCATAACCCGTTTCTTTTGAGCATGTAAACGTTGGTTCACTTGAGGTTGAGACAAACTTTACTTTAATTAGTTTAGGCTTCAATGTGTACCTTTTAATTACTTGGCGTACCCAGACTTGGCTTGTTAGCTAGCAATACAGTCTTGTTTGCAGCAGAAAGTAGAGCTGGGCGATATGGACATGGGCGTAAATCTGATCTAACAGTAGGGGGGGACAATAAACATAAAATTTCTGAAGAGCAATTTTTGAAGGGGACACAAATAATACAGCAACAATTATACTGGTAGAGGACATGTGTACACAAGCCACAAAAATACCTTAAAACATAATGACTTATTTTGAAAAAAAAAACATATAAAAGAAATACAATACTTTTGTACACTTGTTAAATTAGCGAGCCACTAGTAAAGCTCATCAAATATGAATTAGGTTCATAGGTTCACCACGCGGTCATATTAATTATAAAATGATCTTGCGTCCTCCGCATAAATATTAGGTTTCGTCTGGGAGAGAGGATATATATTTAACTGCAGCAAACCCACTGATCAGCCACTTCAAACACAACTGTAGATCTCCAATATTAACCCTAATATCAGTTCACACACATAACGTTAGGCTTATCGCCGTGGTAACGTTAGTTAGTGGGTGCATTTCTATCCAACAAGCTATTAAACAAGCTAGCTAACGTTACATTATATTACATTAACATAGCGAACTTTTTGTCATGACTAATTCATTAATTACTCAGCATCATTTCTATTTGAGAAAAGAACAACTTCATCCGATGTTTAATGTGAATAAAACAGCCTTGAACCGCCTACTTAATACATTCCTGTCACTACCGATGTGACTGTGAGTGAGACGGGTGCCGATCTGATTCCTAACGTACAGCAGGCAGTGGACCAAACCACTGTGAAGCAAGGGAGGGGGGACTCAAAATGTTTCTAAACTTAAAAAGCATTTTTTGGGGTTTGTATTGTTTTACTACTTACACAGATATTTTAAGTATACATCATTATATTATTTACAATAATATAATTAATGATATTTCTAGGAGGGGACAACCCTTAGATGGGGGGGGGTCCTGACCCCCCCCGACCCCCCTGGAATTTACGCCCTTGGATATGGAGAAAATCAGATATCATAATATTTTTGACCAAATACCTTGATGTCGAAATTGCGACGATATTGTAGGGTTGACTAATGGTGCCTTCACAAAATATTTTCACAATTAGATTTTTGTTAAATAATCATCAGTAATGTGGATATAATGACTTAAGTGGTTAAAGGCAAATAATCAAACAGCTAGAACAATCTGGTAAGTTCAGAAAATTACATCACTTTAGTGTAAAGCAGTCTTTAAAACCAGAAAAAGGCAACATTTACCACATTACAATATTACGATATCCAAAACTTAAGTTGATATCTAGTCTCATATCACGATATCAATATAATATTGATATATTGCTCAGCCCTAGCAGAAAGTGACCATAACAAAGGTGTAAAGGGAGTCATGAGCCAGATTCAGGTGAGGCAAAAACTATCTATAACATTGATGCTGCTCTGTACATCTAAAAGCAACCCTGTTGACATAAAGCAGAAGCACTGTGATGTATGAAGGTAACCCATGGTTGACATGAATTAAAGGCCTGTTTGTCACATCCTGCTCCTGTGTCAAGTTTATGTTTTTAGCTCCTTTTACGATTTCTGTTTAGTTTTCCACTTCCTGTTTTATTTTGATACTTACCGTCTTTCAGGTTTTCCGTTTCAGGACTGTTTAATTCCTGGTCTTTGTCTGCCTTCCGGGCATGTGTGATTACCTTCCCCTGCCCCAATGTGTTTTACCTGTGTCTCGTTATCTCCCCTGTCCTTGTGTATTTAAACCCACCTGTTCCCTACCTCATTGCGAGATTGTCTGCTTCCATTGTGACAGCGTTTGAGCGTTATTCACAGTTCCCAGTGTTTCCTGTCTTCCTGTGTTTTAGACCTCTGCCTGTTTTTTTTAATTTTCCCCTACCGCCTGTTTTCTGGATACCGTTGCCTGTGAGTTTCTCTGTGCTCCAATAAACCTGTTGGATTTCACTTACCTGAGAGTTGTGGGTCCATCATTCCTGTGAGCGTGATATGTCTGTTCTGTTCTGTTCCTCCATGGAATGAACCCCATGGTGGTCTTAACTGAATGTCAACACATTCAACCCATCTGGCTATTGGCATTTCCCAATGGGTTAAGAGCAGAGAGGTGTGCTGGTGAGCAACACATAAATCACTGGAGTATGTAATCATCATGCAAAGCTGATCGCAGGAGTCAGAGGGGAGGCCTTGTTTGAGGACTGTGGAGACAGTATGTGAGTGTGAGAGTGTCAGGTTTTCCTAGGGTGGCTACAGACCACACACACACACACACACACACACACACACACACACACACATACACTTCTGACTATCAATGTCTGCCTCCTTATTATTGATGCTCTTCATATCCTCTCATCCATCGTTGGCCTGCACTGTATATTATAAAGCTGTTTAATGAAACATAAATGGATGTGGTGGAATTACAATAACAT
Source organism: Sander lucioperca (assembly GCF_008315115.2). Taxonomy (NCBI): domain Eukaryota; kingdom Metazoa; phylum Chordata; class Actinopteri; order Perciformes; family Percidae; genus Sander; species Sander lucioperca. The sequence continues at coordinate 20,113,629 of NC_050183.1, forward strand.
ACCTTTCTCTTTGTCTCTGATAGTTACTCCTGATGGTTTGAGGGCCAAGCTGCTGCAGCTCAATGCACGATAATAACTTATCACTAATATAATGCAATATCTGTCCGAAATCTCCAAAAGCCTCTTGAGCACTGAAGATATTAAGATGTGAATCATTCATTTCCCCCCAATATGATTGAGACTCCTTAAAAAACTTCCATTATTTATGTTTCTGCGAGCTGTGGTCAGATTTCAGATAGGCATGGGAATGCATGGGAATCCAAAGATCTGTGTAATTAAAGCATGAGGAATGGCCAACTGAAGCATCAGACAGAAGTGATTTTCTTCCCAAGGTTCTGCGTATTACTTTGCTCTTTCATTCTTCAGCCTCCCCTCCATACCAGGTACCTCGTAGATCACACAGCTACAGTATTACTCTGCTATTACAGAGCCTTACCTTCAATAGGTTTCATTTTCAGAATAACAATGGACTTGTGGCTAGATTCAAGTTTCCAATGCACCCACAGAGTAGAGGTGTAATTAAAGTGTGTCTATTATCAAAACTTGTTTTACTTGTTAAACACAAACAAATTTGACAAAATACTTTGGGCATTTTTGGAAAATGTGGCTGCAGAAAAACAGATTCTTCTAAAAACTAAACTTCTAAAAAAATACTTTCAGTCAACTTTGGAACAGTCGTGCTGCACCGTGGCACAAGTAGAATACGACTGCAGCCAGTGGACATCCAAGGGTGGACTTGCGTGGCAGTCCAACAACATGCTACTTCAACCCTTCATATGAACAAACATCCAATGCTGCTATTTTCTTGGAGAGGACAATCATTTTAAACATGTTAAAATTGATTAGGCACTGCACCAAAACAGTCTTCTCTTTCCTCAAACTGATGGTTCATTCATCATAATCTGTTACCTTTTGCACAAAGGCACAGAGAGAAGGAAAAACTGTCATCGTCATCTAAAAAACTGTCTCACTGTCTTTTTGATGGATGAGGCTATTTGATGGTCTGCTTGCGTATCAGTTTCTCTTTGGCTGCTGTCTGTCTGTGTGTTTACATGTATGTCTCTATTGTTTTTTACTGGCCTGTCTTCCCGTCATCTTACCTCACTGTCTTTGTGGTTTCCTGCTTGTCTTGCATTCTGTTTGTTGATCTGCTCCTATGTGTATCTGCCCATTAGTCTGTCTTTGCCTCCCAAAAGAGTAAGATCCCATGTCAAAGGAATTCCCTTTGACAGGTAGACGGCTCTGAAATCCTAACGACCCTCCTCTGCTCCTCCATACTGCTGACCTTTCACATCTACAGTATCAGCACTTATTCTGTCAGAACAGCATTTTTGCTCTGAATCCTGTTTGGTCTTGTGTCTGAAAGAAGAGGGAAAGAGACAAAGGCTACACAGACACTGCTTCCGCCCATAAACAAGATTTGTGGCAGCTTTTGGTTGATTAATAAGAAGCAAACCTGAGAGAGATGAGCCTCAAAATCAAAGAGACAGGATAAAGTTGACCTCAAGGGGGGGCTTCAGCGTAATGTCCTGCTAATCCATGTCTGAGAATAGACAGCCCTCACAGAATGTCAAACACAAATAGCCAGGATGTGTACAGATCCTCAACAGGATTTCATGACGCTACCATCACAGGTTCCTGCTGAGCGGCTACTTTTCTGCATGTATTCATTTGATCTGAGTGTCTTATTTCACTCATATCTCGCACCCTGAGCGCTCTAATAGAAAGTGTCACACCTGTCCTATACCTGAATTGGTCAATCGGCTTGCTGCAGATAACACTACATTTTTAAATCATGTTGGAGCCTATCAAGGTTACCATCGAAATATTTATTTATTTATTTTTAAAGATTACTTTTTTGGGGCTTTTCCCTTTATTTTGAAAGTGGATAGACATGAAAGGGGGAGAGAGATGGGGGATGACACGCAGCAAAGGGCAGCAGGTCGGATTCGAACCCTGCGCCGCTGCAGGACTCAGCCTACATGGGGCGAATGCTCTTACTGGGTGAGCCAGAGGTTGCCCCACCATTGAAATATTTTAAATGAATTACTGTCTGCACTTTTCTTGTGACTATGACAGTCTAATGAGCAATGTTGGGCAAGTTACTTTTAAAAAGTAATTAGTTACAGTTACTAGTTACTTCTTCCAAAAAGTAACTAAATTAGTTATTCAGTTACAAATTATGAAAGTAACTAGTTACTTCAGAAAGTAACTATTGCGTTACTTTCAAATAAATTTTTAAATGCTCAAATGTGACCCCACCTACCCCTCTTTAATCGAACTTAAAATACATGTGCATGTTCAATTATTTATGATAAATCTGAATATTATAATGAAAGGGACACTTAATACAATACATTATTAACAGAAACAATTTACACAAATCTAAACTATTTTAATGTTGCTGTGGGACAAAGTGAGATTAGCCTCCAATCAAATGCCATGTATGTAGATATTATGTTTATATAGTGGATTGATACAAATAACACAACACCTCAACAGGCACAACTGGGCAAAATTAAATGATGCTTGTTAAGCATGTTCCCATCACTGATAATGAAGGTATCAAAAAATCACCCATCACTTTTTAAGTAAAAAAAATTTAAAATAAAAATTAATTGTCAGCTTTTTGGCAGTTGAGTTCCAATTTCAACAGTCTTTGCGCAGAATCACTTACTGTACCTTTAAGGTTTGGTTAGGGAATTATCATTGTTATGGTTAAATGAAACCAATGCTGACATTGGACAATATAGGATACAAACAACAGTCCCTGATCTTAAACTATGCTTGATGGCATGAATAACAACGTCATGCTACCTCCGCCTACACTACCAAGAGACAACAGTCATTATTCAGGCAGAGGTCCTCGTCTGGAATACGGAAACATATTGTGGGTTGTTTAAAGTGCTTGAACAAATGAACATTTTTGTTGTTTTTCTGGTGAGGACAGTCTGGATCATACAGCAAAGCAGGTGCCAAGGTGGCATGATTGCCATTATACAGCTAAGTACTGGCTGTTTCCTGTCTTCTGTGTCTGTCTCTCACTCTGTGTCACAATAAAATGTGATCCCCATGCTTTCGTGAGGAAAACTTGTCGTGCCATGCAAGCAAGGAAAATGTTGAAATTTAAAATCTATTTTTAAAGCATCAAATAGTTAATCACAAGTACAACTTCATTCTCTGAGTATGCATGGATGCAAGGATACACTCTCCAACACCATATTGTATGTTTTATCTGCATTCAGTCCGTATGCTTCTTCATTTCTCCAGTGGTCAAGAGGATAGTCAGTAGAGGTCTCAGAAGAATTAATTATAAACCCGTAACAAAACAATCTAATGAAAACCTGTCAATCTGTCTGCTCGTCTTTCTGATTCGCTGCCCGTCTCTGCTCCTCATTAGAACAACACACAATTCATGCTAAATCCTTATTTTAGTCATGTTCATGTTGAGAGACATTTACCATATCGTTGACCACAGTCAAGGGCTGGAGCTCAGGGAGAAGTCAGAGAGAGAGTTCACCGAATTATCATGCTGTATCAGGGATTCTGTAGTGTTTGATGATATTCTGTACATCAGGAAAACACACACAGTCTGCCGTCCTCTGCAGCCTTGAGCTACCACTTCATATCACTTTCTCATTAACATTCATTCACATTCACGTTCAAGGTGGAAAACTTTTGCTTGATGGTTTCACAGCTAAAAGCTTATGAATGCAACATCGGTTTTACAGAACGACTCAAACACTGTAATTTTGTCTCTGCGATTTGAGAGTCTTTGGTTTGCTGTTTGGAGGAACCAGACATAAAGTTACAGGAATAGTGATGTGTCAAAACAGCGTCTGGTACATCTCCATTTACTCTAAAATATGGTGCATGTGTTGACTAGTGATCAACTTTGCTCAGCCAGAAACACTCCTATAAAACTCCCTATGATGAAATTTAACTTCCATGCCGTAAACTAAGCACCTCAAGGCATCCTAATTGCTCAGGGTGCCTGCATCTCTGTGCTTTCCTGGCTTCTGGCTAAAAAAAATATGATGAAATTGACTGAATGCAATTACAAGGAAGTCAAAAGGCTGGTGCTGGAAAATGCAACATGAATTATGTGGAGTAGAAGGGGTGCAGAGAATGTGAGAGGCTGTAGGTTTGACTGCCAGGCAAGGCTTAGCAATTTTCTATCTGGATAGACTCCCAGGAACTTTACCACAATTTATGAATATTTTACTTTTCATTTTTCTCTGTATGTCATGGCCCTGTTACATGAGGTTTCTGTTGGAAGATGCCTACTAATGGTCATGCTCTGGTCTAATAAGCAGGTCAAGTGTATTTTACTGGGCCACAAGTCACGTTAAAGGTCCAATGTGTGGGAATTTCTCCCATCTAGCGTTGAGATCATATATCGCAATCAACTCTCTCGCACCACGCAGTTCAAAGTACGCATTACAGCTACGGTAGCCTTCACGCTTTTTTCAGATGACGCCGGTCTCTTGCTCTTTTCAATATCCTTTTTCTTCTTTTGGGTGAAGAAGAAGACTCTTGAAATTTGGATTTTGAATACGTGTGGTCCTCCACGTTTCCTGCTGCAAACTTGCCGGGGCCGAGAAGCTACGATACCCATTAGCAGCATTAGCAGCACCTGTGAGTTTATCATGTGACAGCGAAAACGCGAAAGGCGGAGCAGTATATCCTGTATGTCCCTTAACGTATTTCAAGATGGCACATGAATATGGAGCGTCTACCCCAGTTCATGCAAATGTAAAATTTCAAGCCAATAGGAATACTTGGAATTGATGGTGGTGGTAAATATTCATGAAAAAGTACAAGTTTGTGAAGGGGCAACACAGATTTTGAGAATGAACAACTAAACACGTTACACACTGGACCTTTAAATTCAAGGTTTTGTTTTAATACAGTATTAACCGGGGTTTTCATGCAGCACAATAAAATAGAGAGATTTGATTCAATGTTAAACATTGTTTTATGAATAACAATTGTATCTAGGTTACTGAATAATGTTGTGGTTCTTCATGTGAGTGTTCTTTACCCACTCTGCCATTGTACTCGGTACAAACTGTATATTAATTCCTTTTATGTTAGGGCCTCACTGTGCAAGTCATTGTACAGGCAGATGTTTCATTGCAGGGTTACATAATATGTACATATTTATAGTATATTCTGTTTATTTATGCACAAAGCAGAGTTAATATATATGTTTACTGTAATTGTTGACCGGACCAACAGGATGTAGATGTGAATTCTCAGGTGCCGAAGTCCATTTACTTTCTTTTCTGGTAAACGTGCAACACCAGTAGCCAGTAAATTATTCAAGTTAGTTTCAAGTTATCAAGGAACTTTTAATTAACACAGAAGCTACAACTTAAACACTGAAATACCAATTACTGTAGGTCTTATACACATGAATATACTTTTTTTGGGGAAGACAGTGCACGTGTCAGATTTAGACTAAAGGTTATTTTTCAGCTGTTGTCCCTGTATTTGTGGAAAACGGTTCCTCTGCTTGTCACTGTGCTTATTGTGCACACTTTCTTCTAACAAACCCTATTTTTACCCTGTCACGCTGAAACCAGTTTCCATATAACATGCTAAAGAATGCTCCTGTCAGGGGAGAGACACTGGCATTGTGTTTAAAAGCAACGGCTGCAGGCAAGATCTGGGAGCTCTGAGAGTATCTATGAGGAAAAGCTGATGGAGAGGAACAGAAAATCTTGTATTTCCTCTTTCCTCGGCCACAGCTGCTCCATGCAACATTAGGACAAAGGAAACAAACAGGACCCTACAGAAGCAGGTCAATAAGGAGCAGACATTTAATTTCTGTCTCTTCCACACCAGTGAGCGTGGTCAGAAAAGTTATCTAAAAGATGGGAAGTAATTATTGGATGAATGAAGCTGTATTACCTAAGTGTTATAGGAATATGCTGTTTTTCTACAAATGCAAATGATTTGAAGTCACTATGAATATGAGATTTATATAAATAATGATGCTTTAAAAGTTGTATGTTACGTTGAATTTCTCTCAGCATAAACTTTCAGAATAACAAAATGTTGGCATGTAAATGTATAACAATAGTTTGTGCACTGCAGACTTTATTCTGTGTAGCATTAAGTTAACTTGGTATTGTGGTGAAGCAGAATTTTTCAACAGACAGTTAAAAAAGCAGAGCTTTAATGACCTCTGTGTTCCCGGGGAAATTTTTATCCTTCCTTTTTTATAAAAGGATATTTGGACTTTCTCCTGCACATCAGAATTATGTGTATCAGACCTCACCCTTAATTTGTTTCTTCTTGTTTCCCTCCCTGAGCTCTGCACTGCTGAGGAGACCAGGAGAAAGCTTGACCTTTTTTTAAAGAGTGGGAAAGATTTAGCTGTCTTGGAAGATGAGCTGACCTTTTATCATGAGATCTCCCATTTGAATCTCAGGCTGTTGAGTCAAATTTAAAATATTTTGGTGACTCATTCTGCAACAATTGAGTGCTGTGCTTCCTGTTTCTGCTGAGTGTGTGTGCATGTAATGGGGTTTGGGGAGGGGGCTCCCAGATGGAACAGACCTCTAATTACTCCGATAGGGATTAAACCAAACCCCTACTGTGTGTGTGTGTGTGTGTGTGTGTGTGTGTGTGTGTGTGTCACTGTCAAAGAAAAAGTCAGAGAAGCATGTTATTGTATTTCCACCACATCCATTTATCTTTCATTAAACAGCTTTATAATATACAGTGCAGGTAATAGATGAGGGGATATAAAGAGCATCAATAATAAGGGAGCATACGTTGATAGTCAGACATGTATGTGTGTGTGTGTGTGTGTGTGTGTGTGTGTGTATGTGTGTGTGTGTGTGAGTGTGTGTGTGTATTCTAGATTAAATGAGGGAGTTGGATTTTCTCTTTTTCCCTGACCTCTATAAAGGTTTTCTGACTTTCTGAAACAGGCTGGATGTAAAGGCAATAAGTGGACACTGTTCTCTTTGTACAAAGATGAAAACAGTGATGGAATGTAACTAAGTACATTAGGCATCCACTGTACCCTACTGAAGTGCCCTTGAGCCAAACACTGATTTCTTTCCAGTTCTGGGATGCTGATATCTTACCCTGACTTGGACTGCTGTAGGTAAAAAAAACAACTATACTGTACTCAGGATATGAAGCATCATGTTGGGCTGAATAAGCATTAAAGATCAAGATTGTAATCACACTTACTAAATCTTGCTGTTGCTGTCTTAGCCAGGTTTTTTGTGGTTGAGCTTTTTTTATTTTAAATCTCAGCAGGACTAAATAAAATAAAATAAAGGCTTAATCAAAAGAAAAGCTATTTAAACAACAAAAGAATCAGACAAATCCATGCTGAGAAGTCAAAGGATTTGTTGTCCAAGCTCTTAATTGTTCACCGTCTGCGTGTTCAGACAACTGTTCGTAAACTCTGCTTATCAGAACCTCCTGGGGATGGCACTGAATAATCTGCCTTCCCACAGTGAGTTTATCTGTTTTCTTCGGGGGTCATTTCTTATCTTGTATGATGGTGCTCTGAATTATAAGGGCATACTGAGGGCAAGTGGACACTACAGTAAGTCATATCAAGTTAAATCATAAACACCAGTTTGATAAATGTTGAGCTATCTTTTTAACACTGATCTTTAAAGTTCTTTGGTTTGGATCATACCCAACCAACATTTGTGTTTGGATCTCTTTCCACTCTATCTATACATTCTATTTTTGAAAAATTGTCCATATTAACAATTTGCTATGAAAATCAACCATTGTGGATGATCTGGCATGTTTAATTTGAAGGAGTTGTGTATACATCTACTCAGCTTTTGGAGATTAAAAACGCAATTAAGTTTTAGTTTAAATCTCTGTCGCTTTTGTAAAAATAGGCTAACAATTGTGTCATAACCACGCGATTTACTGTCGCATAGTAGAGGAATTACCGTATAGTACAGGAGAAGCGTGCAGGCAGTTTCGTCTCACATTAGCTGTTTAAGGGTAATTACTAATGTTAACTAGCATTTTAGTTAGCAATAATTAGCCTGTGCCTATGTTATCTCCTTACATATACCTACGCTCTCCGTCTCGGCAAGATTGGGAATGATTGAGATTTATCTTGGCACAGCTACCAGAAGACTTACAACTTTCAGACACTTTGCTCACGGCACATTTACGTCGTCTCTCTCAGTTGGAGACTGCGCAGTAACACTCGGCGCTCACCGGAAAAGTGCTTCTAACGGCCTTCACTGGTCTCCGTCCAGAGCAACGGGATCTGTTGGTCCATTCTTATATACAGTCTATGGTTTAATCCAGCTACTAGCTAGCGGTAGGCTAACGTTAGCTGCTGTCGAGTATAGTGTTAACTAGCTAGCGGTAGGCTAACGTTAGCTGCTGTCGAGTATAGTGTTAACTAGCATCACATGCAGCGGTGTTTGTGTTGCCTGTATCGTCTGTTTCAGAGCACCAGAGAGAAGAGCAGACATATCAGTGGCTCCAGATTTCGGTAGCCAGGGTTGGCAGGAAGAAGATTTTTACAAGTAAATGTTCCAGTTAATGATCCAGGCAGCACATTCTCGTCTCCCTCCTTCATTTTACAGTCCAATGGTGGCTAGAACGGCTCCGGGTCAAACGTCAATATGGAATGGATTAATCTGCGTTATTTTTTTTAATGCGTTATTTTTTCTCAGATTAATTAATCGAAATTAACGCGTTATTTTGACAGCCCTAATATATATATATATATATATATAATATTTCAGTTGGAATAGGAGTGATATTTATCAGTTGTGGAAGTTAAACTTTGGCTTTCAACTGCATCTCTGAGTCTTCTTCAGCAGATGGAATTTTCTCAGTGCAAATTGTTCCTCTGGAAAAAGTAGATGAGTGGACCTTGAGTTTTTTTAGGCTAAATTTGCCTCAGGTTAAGGAAAATAATTTAGCTTTAGGCTAAATTAGTTTGTAGTTTAGGATAGGGTTTTACTTGATTTAATGTAACAAAAAAACTATGTATCTTCCCATGAGGTCAGACTCCATATTTAAAATATTTACATTTAAAATTTCCGGACAAACCAAAAGATCAGGAAGTCGTCTGACAATGCAGAAAATACAGTAAAATCTAAATAAACAAATGCAAAGAAAAGTATGGGAAGCACGGTCTCTTAACTGGAGTTCATAGAAGCACTTGATTCTATTTGAATAAGCTCCATGGCACAGATGGCTGACACTAACTTCACCTGATGTAGCACAACAATAACCCTTTAAAGGAAGGCCTTCAACTTCAGTAACTGTCCATAAATCCCCAGATTAACTTCACAAATGGTCCACACCGTTGCCTTGAAGCATTTATTCCAAAACATTAACCGAGAGAGCGTGCTTCATCACCGTAAATTACTTGTGTTACTGCCGCTCCTTTTCCATGGGACTCTGCTTCAAGCACATCAAGCACAATGGTAAACAATGCTCACACCTCCCCACAATGCACCTCTCCTCTCATAAAGCGGTGCACCATAACATCTTGAAATATGTTTATATAAACTCAAGCAGTGGAGAACATAAATTCTGGAGCCAGAAATGTATCATGGTGTGAAAAGTTGGGAGTATGCACAGCTATGCAAAACCCATGTGGGACATAATGAATAGGATGGTGATAAATAGTGACCATAGTCAGCTTTATAGTCAGACATATTGGATGAGAAAGAACATGCATGCATCTTTGAAATTTGAACTGGGTTTATCTACGGCTTAATCATTTTATTTAAATTCATGTGTAAATGCATAAACAAAATCATTAATGCACAAGCAGAAATGACAATACCTTTGTACTCATTGCCTCATTTTTGGATAGCAGTGTCCCTTTTGCAGCATGAGAACAACAGGCTTGTGGGTTGTTTAACAGCATCCACACAGAGACAACTCTGTTAGGCTAAATGGCAAATGTCCTGCAATTTCCAATGGACCAGAATTACCTGGGGACCGGATATAACTGAAACGTAATGGGTCTCCATGCTGAGTAGCTATTAAGACTCTTCACTTTGCTTGCAAAATGCAAATCCATGACTAATGATTTCCATTGCAGCCTCAAGTAATAAAAAAATAAATAAATAAAAACAAGCAACAAACAATTCCTACAAAAGACAAAGTCCCTTAGGGCCAGATGTATTAAGAAAATGATGAGGCGTGAATGTGTACTGCATTTTTCATTGGGATCAGTGCAGTTCAGAGGTAGGATTTATATGAGATCACTGAGCTCAGAAAAGAAATGATAACAACTTCAAATTTAAGTTTGATGAACACATATCACAACATCTGTCCATGATTTGTTTGTGTTAGTAATCAGGTTTTGTGTTCATTAACAATAGCCTAATTGCTTCACTATTGTTTCCAATAATCAGTTTTTAGTGATAGACAAGCCTATATTTAATGCATGTTTCTTCATCTGTGACGTAATAATTAGCCTCTGTTAACGTCTCCTCCTATTACTATATTTGCACAATTCTCCCTTAAGTGCATATGCAATAAGGAAAGAGCACCTTGCAGACACTCGCACAAATGACACACAAACTCCATCCTGGTGCATCTGCTTGATAAATACTGCACAAAACTGGGGCAGAATATGTCACATCTGCACCTGAAAAACACAAAAGCCTTTGTAAAGCAGAAAACTAAATGTCCTGTTTAGATAAAAATATATTAAGAAATGTAGCCATTCTGTCTATCTTCCTGAACCTTCATTATGACTGTAGCTTTAGGACACTATAATATGGTCATCAGCCACTAACCTTAAATCAATACATGGAGTCAAGTTGCTGATCACCCAAAAGAAAACTGGCACCGAGACACAAGAGAGAGCGAGAGACAGAGAGCAGGATTTTGTAAAGTTGCACGGCAGATTTTGATAAAGCTGGCTGAATGTGAGAGGAGCTCATGAATATTGCATGGGATCCTATGACTCCATTAAGTTTTATATATTATGCAACTTTAAGCCAGCCAGCATGGAATTATGCTGTTTAATGCAGCTTCCAAAGAGTATTTATCATGTTCACATCAGTGCGGCCGCCTATTAAGGTGGGACTGTTTAGTATAGTAGGTAGATAACCACCAAGGAAAAGCTTTTCACGCTAGATAAGAGATAAGCCAGTTAAAGGCACATTTCTAGCAACACAATAGGAATTTGAACATCTTGGTAAGAAACTGTGGTAAAGCGTTGTGAGTTTACATTAAACATCTGCATCTAACAGAAATTTATCAACACAAGTGGAAACTGGAAGTGTGGAAGTCTGTAAACATTTTTTACAACACTTTTAGGTGAAGATGACTCAGGTTACATCAAATATTTAAAGATCCCCTCCACACATGATTCAAGACATATAAAACTATTCTGCTTGGAACAATCATTTGTGTGTGATAGGGTTTATCCACACAAAAAGTTCAAGTTAAAATCTGTTAAAGGGGAACTATGCAGTTTTTTTTTAGCTTAATTTACCTTAACTGAACAGCTTTGGAGTCATTGGAATGGTTATATGACTTTTTTCGAGTTGAATGATGGTCGTCTTGCTCCCCCCAGCGCCTTTGAGCGGAAAAACCACCCTTGCAACTTTCAGCTGCGATGAAGTTTTTCACACTATCGTCATGGCTGAGCTCGAAAAAAAGAAACAGAAAGCTAGGAAAGCATTGTCGGAGGAACAGAGAAAGAGTAAACGGCAGACTGACTTAGTGAGGAGTCAGACACAAGTAAACATTGGAGCTGCCAAATATCTATTCCGAAGCTGTAGGGGGAGCTCTATAGAGAAACCTGCGAGGAAAAAGTGAAGAAAACAGCGAAGAAATGACCAAAACTGCAAAGCGCCCCTTTAAACATACATATACCTCTTCTTCAATGGAAAATCCAGAATCTACGAATATGCAAAAGTTTAAGGTGAGAACAGCCCCCCCCCTCCGCCCTCTCTCTTCAGCAGCTGAATGTGAAAACTTCAAGTGTCAAACTACATCATTCTGCTCAGTGAATGTCAAACATCAAAGTGAAGTAACAATAAGCAAAACACATTTTTGAGTTAAGGGGGACTTTGATGTTGACGAAAGAGGTAAAATGTACATTTTAAATATGCATGGCTTTAATTGTTATTATTAATAATAATCACATAATAAACCATGGCTCTATATACCTTTTACACAGCACATTTAAATGCACACCCTGAGCCATTTTGAAACGGTTGATGTATTTAGCTCATCCACACAGTAGCTCAGTCAGTGGTCTATCAGAGCAAAACAAAACAAAAACAACTGAACTGTACAAACTGAGTAATTAAAGTTAATTTCACGCATCTGCAGTTTGCGATCCAGCAGACACCGAGGCATTAATCATAATTAGTTGAGATGCTCAGATGCCCTCTAGACTTATCAATCAGCAGGCCACCTCTGGCCCTGAAACTGAGCTGCAGAGTGTTGTCTGCACTGCTGAACAGGTCATAAGCTGTCAGCAGCCCTTCATTGACGATTCAAATGCCACCGGCGGGAAGAAAAGGGCAGCAAGGACTGTCACCAACCTTTTCCACCCAGGCAACCACCTGTTCGAAAAACCTTCCTCTGGGAGACAGGACCCGTCCGTTAAGAACAAGACCACCTGTTGTCTCAAAAGCTTCTTGCCAGGAGCTGCCACCTAACTGACACCTAACTGACACCCAGCCCGCCAAGGATTCACCCAGTGCTAACCCACATAATCCTGCCAGTTAGCCTTGTTACAGTCACAGCATATCACATATATATATATATATATATATATATATATTATTACCCCTTATGAGAACAGCCTTGCATCACTTACTGTACACAATCTTCACGAAACTGTGTATTGCCAGGTAAAATAGCTGATAATGAAACACGCCCCGGGTGTGAGGATTGAAGTCAAATTATATATTTGTGCTGTAAAGTACTCAAAAATAATCAGCCGGGTTGTTTCCTTCTCTTGTTTCTGCCTGTCACACATGTCTTAGCTGTATTTTGTTCTTTCCACTGCTGTGTGGGTTCTGTCATTCTCCACACTCAAAAAGAAAATATGTATGTATGTTTCCTTGGTCTGCTGCTAACAGCCTTAAAATGAAATGCACTAATTGCAAATCAGCAGATAGTCTGGTTAGCAAGACAGGAACCAGTGCTAAGCATCATGCTAACAACATGCAGTATCAAGGATGACAGTTTTTGAAACTAAGGGTGACAGAGCGCTTTGCCACATCTTTTAAGTGTGACGTCTCTGTTGAAATCTTTAAAAAGCAGCTAAGGACACATCTTTTTAGTCAGCCGTTCGTTTAGCCTCATTGTTGACTGCATTACAATGTATCTTAGGCTTTTGTGTTTTCTATGATTTACTATGATTTATTGTGCTTTATCAATTTGTTTTAATGTATTTATTTATTTGGTCTGTGAAGCACTTTGTGACTCTGTCTGTGATAAGTGCTATATAAATAAACTTTACTTACTCACAAACATACTTATCAGAACGTTGGGAAATCCCATGGGAAAAGTAAATTTGATCTGCTTTTGAGGTAGATAATTAGCATCACTTTGCATGCATTTAATTTGTAGGTAAGCAAATTTCCTTTCATTTTATAAAAAAGTAGATTCATTTTTGCTGATATTTTCTCCACTTCTCCTAATTTGGAAGATGTGATTCCCTGTACACTGCAGTGCTTGTCACCACTAACACTACTGGCCAGGGGAGGTTGTAGACAATTATTGCCATAACAGCGTCAGCTGCTTCTCTTCACTAACTGATGAGCTTTACCATAAGATTCATGTTATACTGTAACCCTAGGTATAGTCTCCACACTCCAGGTAGGAAACCAGTATTAAGTCACTGGTGCAGTAAGGGCTAGAAACCTTATTGGCTAACATTGTACCAGAATTGGGCTAGGTTCATTTCTGGATGGAAACTTCCAACTGTGCACCACCAAACGCATTTTTATTTTGTCGGAAAAAAATGCATTAGGCTCAGTGTGCATGGTTACTGGGATTTTTTAAATATTGCCTGCAAAGAATACCTAGTTGATCTGCAGATGTGCTGGTCCTTGCAGGCAGGCAACACCACAACATATATCATAACTTTCCTATATCAACACTGGAATTGGCCTGGGAAATGGCAGTGAGAAAATCGGGGGAACATCAAATATACATATATAAACAATCCCACTGTGAAGTCATCCACGCCTAACCTCTGTACCCTGTATGCATTTTCCCCTCATCACATGCAGAATACTGATTTGAGAGAGGATTTTGGACCGTAACACAGAACCACAGTGACTGGGAAATGCTGATGTGCTATTAAAGTAATTACATATTGTTTAAATATAAGCATGATTCAGAGAAAATATGTGTTACTTCTTTATCTTACAAAAATGAAACTGATTTTCTCATTCATTTTCTCAGTTCCTCTTTTTTTCTCTAAACCGCATCCTCCTCTGCTCACAGCTAGTCTCTGCAATACTCAATATCCTTTAAATTCATTTCTATGTTGTTTATTGTCTTTCTCATATAAAAATTATTTTTCAATTCTGACAATGGTTTATATTCTTGGTATATCTCATTATTATGCCCCATTGCAACAGAATTGCAATGGAAGCACAAAGGAATACTGTGCTGTGCTGCACACCAGGAATACTGTTTTGATCTTGCTTCACCTGTGGATTTAAGCACATTTCACAATAAAAGAGTTGAGTTATATCTCAACAGGGAGTACTGCTAGTGGATTCGATTGCAGATACCTGCTGAGGCCCATCCCAGTGTTATATTTGGCGGCCTAGATTGAGGTTCTTGCTGTCATTAAAGCAGCCATTGAGGGGGAAACTGAGATTCTGGTGTGAGCAATATCCCATGCCCTAATGGTGCCATGCTAGGTTTATATTCCACTCTGGAAACTACTTCATCTCTGTCTCTCTTGCTGCCATGCATCAATTTTGCAACAGTCACACTTGTACTGTATGTCACACTGCAGACGTGATCTGGACCAAAGATCTCTCTACAACAAAATGGATCTTTAAAAATCTCAGCATGCAGAAACAGCCGTGGGTAGAGATACTCAGATAGGTGGTGATATATGTTAATGAGACATAGGAAGGGTAGCCAAATCTGAATGTCTCGTTGAATCCAATGTTTTCTGATTGGCAGCTCACAAATCAAAAACATCATAATTCACAGTCTGTGGGTTGATAGGCACTCCAAATACCTAAATATATGTGCACAAGCAATGAAAAAATGAGTTTTCATGATATGTCCCCTTTATTAATACCCGAGTGGATGATTACAGGATACATCTTTTTCTTCACCTTTTTAGGTGAAGCAAAAAAACAGTGAAGTGCAGGACATTTATGTTTGGATTAAATTATCCTTCTGGTACCTTTAGGATTGTGTCTTCTATTAATTCTAATTATTCAGATAGGTTTTCCATGAGTCAGGTCATTCATTCAATTAATCTGTGAAGACATATTGATGGAGGATAAATGAAAGAAGAGGCATGGTGGCCATGCAGTTTGGAGTGCACATCGACAATGATAGTTAAATGAAGATCAACATGTTGCTAAGGACATGCTACTTTGATCAGCATGATGAATGCAGAGCTAAATGTTCATATACACTACACATGCAGCTTCTGTGTTGCATGGACAGATACATCAGTCAAAAGCAAAATAACCACTCTTTCCCAAATTGGTGATTCAGTCTGAATATCACAAGCAAAAGAAAACTGTTTCACAGACCTCTACATTTAATACTAATTCACATACAGTTGAAAAAAAAGAACCAAATCATGAACAAACAGAAGAGCAAACTCATCTCTTTTCTCCAGGCAGCCATGATTACACTCAGAGAAATCTTCCTGAAATCTTCAGCAGGGAAGACGGATGTACTGTGTGTGAAGGCGAGAGCAGGATGAGCACGGTGTATAGGTATCTATGGATTTCATGAAAACTGTCTCAGCCCAGTCATTATTCTTATAGGCAGGTCGGTAGAAAAGCCGTATCCACACCAGTGACAGAAAGGGGTATATCTTTTGAAAATGTGTTTATATTCTTCTATGACTCTTTGTGTGTGCATTTCTTACCTGTCTGTGGCCTGCTTTTGTGTTAGTATTTTTGCTATCAATCATCCCAGTTTGCCACCTCTCCAGGTCTTCATTTATATGTGTGGCTCAGTGTTTGACAGCACAATCTGTAATAAATCTGTTCCAACTGGCTTTTGTATTTTCTATCTGTCTCATTGACTAATTTGCATGATGCAGCCATATTCTAGTTCGCTGACAAGCGACTCAGAAGCGTGCTGTGTCTTGTGCTGTGCTCCATAGATTTCCAATGTAATGCTTAATTCTGCTAATGCAGAAAATGAACACCAGGAACATGTCTGCTGTTCCACAAGGTACAGCAACCTGCTCCAAATTAAGTTTACCAAAGTTGAACATTTTCCAATTGTGCTCATGGCTTTAAACTTCTGGACAGAGCAGCAACATTAGTTGAAACTGCAGGTCAGTAACCTTATTTTGTAGTAAAAAATGTCTAGTAAATGTCTTATTTTAAATGTCTTACAGTTTTAGACAATTTTGCAGCTTCAGTATCGCCTGCACCAGGAAGAGAACTATCACCACTTGAGGGGCTACATTTAATATGTATAAAGCAAATTTCCTTTTATTTAATAAATAAATATTCATTTTTGCAGCTATTTCCTCCACTTCACCTAATTTGGAACATGTAGTGAGGGTGTAGACAATAATGTGCACACGGTAGTGCCCCAGGTCTCTGTGGTGGTGGATGGAAACTTCACTCATGTTCCAACTGTGCACCACCAAATACCAATTTTTTCAAAGACACCATGCATTGGCCTGACTGTTTATGGTTTCGTTGCCTTCAGAAAAATACTTATTTGATGCGCAAATACTTTTAATGACTCATAATTGGGCTGAAGCAGAACCTGTTTTTGAGACTTTGTTGATGCATGACATGCAATGGTTTGCTCAGAGACTCGGGTGTGTTCGTTACAATAACTCACCGCTAACATTATGATTATGAAGCATTATACAGAAGATGATAAAATCATAGATCTATATATAGTTCATTGTTGACAACATAATTTAAACTTTCAAAACCTACAAAATGATCTCTGTGTTTAGTGTTTCTTAAACACCAGGCTCAGGCCTGCCATTGTGCCATTGTTACAGACACACCTGGCATGCAGGCCCTAGATGGATTTGGCAAGTGCACATCAGCCTGAGGTGTTCCCTGTTTTCAGCTCGTTAACAGTACAGACATGTATTGTCTGTAATGTTTTTAACATAATTAACAATTTATGAAAGTTATAAGGTTAGGGTTATTGTACCAAAAGTAAATGTACTAAAGTGTACTGTGTTTAGTGGACATCCCGGATAATAGTTCATTCCATTTGTACTCGGAAGTCGGATTTTCCGAGTTCAAAGTCGGAAACACGCCCCCTGACCTGGATTTCTGAACTTGGACCCCCATGCATCAACAGTAGTGAAAGCTGTAGTAACATACAGTTACTAGCACTTCTGTCTTATTTGTGTCTCACTAAATCAGTCATACACACAGCCCTGTCTAACTTCTATCTGTGGACAGGTTGCTACACTGTTTGCATGCACAAAAAACACCGTAATGAATAATAACAATAAAAAAAAATTGCTAACAATGGCTTACCTGGCTAGAGCTAACCCCACAATGAAAAATCCCAAATGTAAAATGGAACGCATTCCCAGCTCCGGCTTCCGAGTATCGAGGTAAATGGAATGCACTATTAAATGCTACGAGTCCCAAACTTAAGCAAAAGCTTGTTGATACATGTGTCAGTATGGCAGATGTCTGTCAAAAACCTCTGCATCCTTATAAGATATAGAGCTCAAAAGAGGAAAACATGAAAAGTTGAAAAAAAAACTTCAAACCTCAAAATTATTAAAGAAAACCCAACTCCTGTCCTGAAACCAACATCAGCTCTCTGTCCCAGCCCAAACTCTCACATTGAGCTCTTGCACACCTCCACTCTTTAGTCTGAGGCTTCTGATCAGTCTTTTCTTTATTCACAAACCTCCGTACTCTCACAGGTTTCTCCCCAAGTCCCAATTTCATCTTGTGACCTAGTCATACACTCAAACCACTCAGCAGGAACTCATACAGTCCTCACTGCTCACCATATGTTTTTATTTTCCTCTCTTTAGCCACAAAACACTCTAGGAGATGGTACAATAAGTGCGTTTTATTTGACCCTGGATTTGAAACTGAAGGGTTTTTTGTTCTTTGTTTTACAAAAGCTATGGTTATCCCCCTGTTTTGCTTTGTCTGTACCAAGTTGCCTTTTTCCTCAGGATCTCAAGATCCCACAGAGCAGAGATGGGGCAATTGAAGGTGATTCAGGCTTCCTGGACATAAAATTCTTTATACCTAATGGCAGGGGCGGACTGGGACAAAAAATCAGCCCCGGCAATTCCGTCCCTTACCGGCCCAATTTCGGCCCAAAGTAGCGTGAAACGCCAGTATTGCCTCATTTTTTTCTTTTTTCCAACGGCCCAAATCGGCCCACGAGTGCATCGGTTCTTCTCGCATTCACCAGAACTGCCAGATTACTACAGGTTCATTGTTAGGGCATACAAAAGCTTTTGGTTTGCTGTGGACAGGTGTGTCAGCAAGCCTGAGGTAGGATTGTTTCTGTATTTTCTATAACTCACAGTATTGGGCTATGTAGACGGATGAAGAGAGTTTTTAGCTATGGTGTATTACATATTATTAGATCTGTACTTGTTCCTGAGTTTCAAAAAATTTATCCGTTGATTTACATGCATGATGAAAACTGCCATGCAAGTCTATGGGAAAAAGCCTTTTTGGGCCACATGGCATCACATATAGGACACAGAAGTTGTAATTCCACCGTTTGACCACTATGTCTTACTAGTTTAGCTAACTGTCCAGGTCCACAGGCAACATCCAAAACCTGAGCTACTTTTATTATTTAAATCATTTTAATTTATATTTAATTATTTTGTCAAGGAGTCACTTTGGGCTCTGAGTAATTGGAATAGCATTTTTGGCTACTTTCTAAATTTTTACAAACCAAATAATCAATCAATTGATTAACAGAGAAAATAATCAGCAGATGAATCCATTGTAAAAATAATCAGCAGTTAAAAATAAGCTCCACTTCAACCAACTAAAACAGTAAAATGCTGCTTTTAATGAATAATGACCTAGTAAAGATTTTTCAGCATTTAGTACTTTTTATTTTATTGTTTAGTTATATTTACATACCTTTACTTAAGTAACATTTTAATACAGGGCTTTTTAGAGTGTGGTTTTAGTACTATTACTTAAGAATCTGAATACTTCATCCACCTCTGAAAACTAGAACAAGATCTGAAGTGAGAAAAAGCTAAAAGAAACACAACTCGATTTAACTTTTAGGTAACATCGAAACTTAACTCACTTTTTCACCTCTTAAACCACAAAATGAATAATGCGTATTGCCTGTAAGAACTCGCAGCTGCTCTGCTCTACTTATACTGTTGAGTTTCTGATGCAGTTTTCCGTGATGCATACTGTATCCAGCTCATCAGGTTAGTCACACTGCTACGCATACTGTACTGTACTGTACGCTGTATTTTGCCAGGATACCGTCATATACAGTATATCGCAGCCCTCCCCTCAACATCACTTACAGGTAGTTGCCAAAACAAAATCCACTATGGCTGCTATTAATGTTGACTACTGGGATAATGGGAGGAAAACATGCAGGTAGTAAATAGATGTTTTAATCCTAGATATTCTAATTCTCTGTTTTTTAATTACACATTTAATTCCCTAAACTGTGTGGTATGCTACATGTAGCCACTAAAATGTCAATACTGGCAGTAATATAATCATATAAAACTATGTCAGATGTTGAAGAGAAATCTGATAACTGAACAACAACCCTATCTCCCTCAAAAAAATGTTGTGCAGAAAATTGTGCAATGCGGATGAAATTAAAACTGATTTGAGCAACCTCTACTCATGTAACAAGTGTGGTTAGTCCCACATATTAAACAGGAATTTTACTAATATTAAATTCACATTTGAGGCTGACCACTTTGTTGGTTAAACATTTGAGATTTCAATTTAACAGCAAGGTGGACCCTGGAGGGTACTCAGGAGATTGTAAGTGATGGCTCTGCGTAAAGGCAGCATGGCAGAGGTTCTGCTCACAAATGAAATCTATAAAAGACAGAGGGTTAAACTAGACGCAAAGGAAAACGAATGCTTACGCTGTACAGTCCTCATGCAAGACCTTTTCGTAATCTTATCCTAAACCTGTCTTATCACAGGTATAAGATTCCCGAGTTGGATAAAGCAAAATGTTATATAAGCGCAGGGTTTTGCTAGAAACATGTCCAAACATGTCGGAGGTCAAAAGTGTTTATAACTGTTCCGAATGACCACACTCAAAGGCGGGGTGAAAAGCCGTCGTAGAGAGGGTGGAGGGGGGATTATCATTTAAATATAGGTATAGTGGTGCACATTTTCAGCTAGTCACTAGTGGAAGGCATTCAGAGTGTTGCACTTTTGTGTACAGCATGAATTTAAGATTGACCGCTTCCAACCTGTAGGGGGACCAAAATGGGAAAAGTGCTTAAGTGTTGCTTAAAAGCTACCTGATCCGCTCCATTTGGGGGCAATTAGTTTAATTTACAAGAATGGTACCAAAGACCGAAAAGGATTTCACACAACTGCTGATTTCCAAAAGAGCTCAGACAAAAAAAAAAAAAAAACTTAGCAGTGTCAGTATTCAAATTAGTGCAACCAAAACAATTAGAAAATATTACTATACAGCTGCCAATGACATGTCATCGGAGCAGCGCTGTACAGTGACTTAGAGGGAATCTGACTGTCATGGAAGAGAATATTACACATCAGGTGAAGTTAATGTCAGGTGCAATGAAGGACAATACTGGACAGCAACTTGCATTAAGACCCTGCATCTGTCGGAGTAAAACATTTTTTCAACTGAACTATACGTATATAGAGAAATCATGAATCACTTCATTCAGTTCGGTTCAAAGACTTGTAGTCACTGACTATGTTATAGTTTTTTTCTTAAGATAAGCGGTTGCATCACAGTTCAAATGTGCTTTGGTATGTACAACAGCACAGGACGATCCATTTCTCCTTCATACATCCATGGCTAACTGCCTGTATTTTCTGTAAGCAGTGAAGTAATACAACAAATTATTTTTTAGTGCCCACCCATATTTAAGTGCTCAGACATTGAACCATTCAAATTACATTAGCGATATTGTCAGTTAGAACAAAACAATCATTCCACCTGGAGGGCATTATTGTAGGGGGTGCTATCACTATAGAAAGAATAACACAAATTAAATTCCCCTTTTTTGGTAACTTTAACCAAATAAATCCAGTAGTCAAAACAAACACACAAACACTTATTTCTTTGCAAAAATTGAATTTTAATTTAGTTTTTATTCTTCAGTGATTAGAATGTGTGTGCATGTGTGTGATAAATGGTCCCCAGGAATGAGTCTCCAGAGATTTAGCGACATACATATTTCTCTTACATCGCTGCTCTTTGCAAACCTTTAAGGATTTGACTACAGACTCAGCGTGGAGATTGAGGGGGAGGAATTATAATACTGCAAAATGAAGTTTAAGTGAGCACTCAGAGGCAGAACACAACCTATGACCCCTCCATCCCTTGTGGGTTACAAGAGGAAAAGGACCCGAGATGAGGAGGCTAGTGAGCGGTAGTCAAAGTGAAAGAGACACTTTTCTCCATCGTTCTTTCTACAGGCTGCCTTGTGGGCTTCCCTGATCTCCCTGAATACTTGATATTATAAGCTTCACAAAGGTACACTGATGTGCAAATTGATTTGGTGGTTTAAGCTGTGTCTCATGGAGGCTTATGTCTTCTCACCTAAGCTGGTGAGAAACATGTTATCTTAACAACAGGAATGAAAATTACGAGAAGAAAACCCCGTTTGTAGAAACCTTTCCTTTAAGAGCCTACACTGTATACTTGACTTAGAAATCTAATGTGTTGGTTGAAGTGGCATTGTCAGTGTTGCATAACACAGGGATACTTTCTGACACAAGCTAATATTTGCATCTCATTTGGTGACATTATCAAAATATGTGAATAAGCAGGTTTAATTCCTTTTCGATGAGGCTTTTCAATGTAACAATTTCTTCTTTCCCAGTAAGATCATGTGAGCTGTCATTTGCATATCTTCTTTAATGTGTTATTTGATAATGTAAGTGATGTTAACACTTTTTGAGGCTGTAATTGTAACTCATAAATAAACAAATAATTGACAAATATTTGTTTATTCAAACTTTTTTCCTAAAAAGCTCATATTATACTCATTTTCAGGTTCATAATTGTATTTAGGGGTTGCACCAGAATAGGTTTACATGGCTTAATGTTCAAAAAACACCATATTTTTGTCATACTGCACATTGCTGCAGCTCCTCTTTTCACCCTGTGTGTTGAGCTCTCCGTTTTAGCAACCGAGTGAGGCATCTCACTTCTATTCTCTTTGTTCGGAGTCAAACATGCATGGTACCTAGGTAAGGACTACTAGCCAGTCAGAAGTGACAGTTGTGGCTTAAAGGTTAGAGATGCGAGCTTGTGACTGGGAGGTTGTTGGTTCAATCCCTAGACTGACAGGATAAAGTCTGGGTGGGGAAAGTGAAAGAGCAGTGCTTATCCCTCCCTCGTTTCCACCACTGAGGTGCCCTTAAGCAGGGCCCTTAACCTCCAACTGCTCCAGTGGCGCCCTCTATTGACAAGCTGGTGATGCGTATGAATTATGTTCGTTCAAACAACAATGGCGGATGTAATAAACATATGGTTCATCCAATCATCTGCGAGGGAATTTTTTTTTTGAAAGTGCCTGCCCTTTTCCAAACAGTTTCCATTGACAGCTTCTCAGATGGTTCTGTGTTAGTCTATATCCTTGACATTACACTTCCGGGATTGCTTCATTGCCGCCAGAAAATTCGGGATTTCACTTATTTAGGTCGGATATCCGCTGTCTTGGGCTTCCTTTGTGTTGGCATTTTAAACACCGGTCGATTTATGAGGACTATGGTTAACCTTTTCTCAGATCTCTGCAGGGTAAATCCAGACAGCTAGCTAGACTATCTGTCCAATCTGAGTTTTCTGTTGTATGACAAAAAAAATTTTTAAACATACACATGTTCCACCAAAACAAGTTCCTTCTGAGCCTATTTTCGAGGCTTTTCTCCGGTGCTTAGCATCGCTCAAGATGATTGCGATTGGTTTAAAGAAATGCCAATAAACCAGAGCACGTTTTCCTCCCATCCCCGAATACTATGTGGAGTAGCCAAACTCTGCTCCAGCTTGCTTTGGAGTTTGAAGGAGGGTCTGGCAAAGCAAGACTAGTTCTGTGTTAAACCATTTGGCATGTCAGGTTACATTCAAGATAGCAATAGACCAAATGCAGATGTATGATTAAAGTACATACAGTACCTCGAAAGCCCTCAGGCTTATGCATCTCCTGACAATATACAAATTCCTATCTAGTTAAATTATACATTTAAGAAGGAAAGAAATATACTTAATTCAGAAAAGTTTGTCCTCCATCCTATCTATTGAGTTCACCAAAACTCATGGCCACGGAACATTCTAGAAACTCCAAAACCCTGTTCATCTGTTCCTACCAATCTGTCCATAGAGATAAAAGCCCTGAGGAGCACTGAACTGTGCCAACTTAGGTTAAAACCCTGGAGACTGCAGCTGCAAATGACAAATCTAAACTGTAGCAAGGCCATGAACCACAGAGGGAGATGTTGGAGGCGGGGGTAACAAGCTCCTTGGTTTTGTATGTGCATTCAACCGAACCATGGATGAACAAGAAGCCCAAAGCAAAAACAACTTTCCTTTCAAGTTCAAGGTGGATGCCAAGATGCACATCTTTTCAGGCAAAATGAGGCTTAACGGCTTAGTTGTGAGTGAAGAGGAACGCAAACAAGAATTAATCTGGATTTTGAGATGGAACAAGGCGGAATGATTAGGTGTTTAGTTGCAAATGAAAAGAAGTGCAAAGCAGAATCACTCATGGATGAATTTCATCAATGCCTTAAGCCCTCAATCAGCATAACAATGACATTTGAATGAAAAGTGATAACTAGTTTTACAAATTTTCTTATCAAAAAGTTACACCTGTGAAAACACTAGTTTTAATTCATTTGAAGGTAATCACATGGATTTTGATTCCTGAAAAAGTTACAAATCTGAAGTGGATATGTTGCCTCTCACACATAATTTACCCTGCCTTTTTAACATTAGATATGCGATTTAGCCTTGTGTGGTTGACGAGGGTTCAGATCACGATACAACACTTAGAGAAACACTGAGGCCATCTTTTCACCCCGCTCCTCTCAAGTGTCAGGGAAAAGGAGTCTAAAAAAGGGGGGCTTTTTGATTTGCTAAAAACGTGTCACTGTCTTAAAGAGTTCAAAGCCTTGGAGACTGTACATTTACACTTTCAGAAATAATGTGCACATTTTTTAACCTTTAGGGGTCCAATGTCTCGTCACTGGGGCAGTGGTACACCTGTTGTACCTTTGGTGTACACACACCAAGTTTGTAACTTATGGGGACAAATATGTACCCCTGGGGACAATAATAGACCTTAACAGGGAAACTACCGATTTTTTTTAAAATTTCCCATGCATTTGTGTCTAAAAGACTGATGTGATCAAAAATCTTTGAAATTGGTCCAGTATTGAGCGAGATCGCAGTGACCAGCCGACGCAAACCGAGCTGCCATGTAACCTAATGGGGCAACTATGCAGCCTTGATTTTTGTCCACTAAAAGTGCTACTGACAGGCTCAGACTGTTACTAAAATGATCAATCTCACGAGGTGACTTCTTGTCCGAGGACAGCAGTGTGGAGAGGGTAACGGGAGTCAAATATAGGCGTTCTGGGAGTCTGTTGTTTCAGGGGAGGGTACAGAAATGATAGGCTCCTGTTCTATCTAAAAGGCAAATCTAAAAGATTGTCAGTGCCATGGCTCAATATTTAAATGATTTCGACCATGTGGATGAGGTCGTTATACAGTAGCTCGATGACCACCTGTATTCATTTGAGCCAAAGTACAACGTTATGGACGGAGAGAGAGAGAGAGAGAGAGAGAGAGAGAGAGGCAGCGGGCGGAGGAGGGTGAAGCAACAGCTGGGATATTGGTAGTGCTCCCGTGGGTGCTGTGCCCCTATATATGGAGGATATATTTATTCATAATTCAAATTGAAAGTCCAAAGAGAAAACAAAGCAAGACCAAATTAAAAATATTATTTTACTACGCTACTAGGAAAAATCATGCCATAATTGAATTTAAAAATGAAAAAGGAAAAAGGAAAAAGCAAAGTTGAAATGTAAAATGATTTATCTTTTGAATTTTCCATTTCGATTCAACATTTGGCTTTTCAATTTCGATTTAACATTTGACTTTTCAATTTAACATTTGGCTTTTCAATTTAACATTTGGCTTTTCCCATTTCGATTTAACATTTGACTTTTCCACTGACAGATGTCAAAAGTGGAGGCATGGCCCAAAGGCTGGTGGGAGGGTCTGAAACGAAACGGGTGCAGACGAAAATTTGAAAAAAAAAAAAAAAAAAGCAATTGATTCTAGAATCAAGATTTTCGTCTTCTATTTCACTTCTAAATTCACTTCTGAGACTTTTTTATGCATGAAATGAACTGTGTAGAGTTTGAATATGGGCAGTTTTACAAAAATGTATGGCCAATTGCACATTTTGACTTCGATGTTGTTGACTCGAGAAGCTCCAGTGTGATGTGACAGCCAGCTGGTGGCGGCCGGGATCGCTTGGTCGCCGGCCGGCCAGTATTGCTCACAGACCCCGCTGTCAGCTGGAAGTCTCTCAATAGAATCATGGACAAGTTTATTTCCTGAAATATGGCTTGTTGTCCATTTGAACACATTGTCGTCAATATTAACAAGGTTTAAAATTACCCATTTTTCAAATTTGGATATTGTTTCAAAATCGGAAATCAAATGAATGAAAAAGTACACGGGCCCAATTACAGTAACTACATGAAAACTTCACTGTTGTTGCATGAAATGTCGTTTGTGTTTAACCTACATCATCAGTTTCTATCATCTAATGTGAAACAAGAGGCCAAGCCAGCCTGGTAGCGAAGCTGCAGCCAGATGCTCCTCAACTGTGTTTCCCAGCAGTCAGCTCCCCCTGCTGTCCATAAGGTGCCTCTGCACCCTTTTTTGTTTCAGACCCTCCCACCAGCCTTTGGGCCACGCCTCCACTTTTGACATCTGTCAGTGGAAAAGCCAAATGTTAAATCGAAATGGGAAAAACCAAATGTTAAATTGAAAAGCCAAATGTTAAATCAAAATGGGAAAAGCCAAATGTTAAATCGAAATGTAAAATTCAAAAGATAAATCATTTTACATTTCAACTTTGCTTTTTCAGTTTGCTTTTTCTTTTTTAAATTCAATTATGGCATGATTTTTCCTAGTAGTGTAGTAAAATAATATTTTTAATTTGATCTCGCTTCATTTTCTCTTTGGACTTTCAATTTGAATCATGAATAAATATATCCTCCATACCTACGTATATGCCCAAAGAATATGTTGTCAGGAGTGGGATCATTGCTGCCAGATATTTGTGGTCTGGGTGTGTTCAGTGACAGTTCGGACACAACACTGTGTCACCACGTCAGAGGATTCCCCCTTCTAATCAACAGGGCTGTGAGACGTGAGCAAATACTAACCATTGTTTTTATTGAAAATCTTTTAGATAACACAAAACCATGGATGTATATTAGCCTATTGACCGCACGAAACACTGCGCAACTGCAGCCTCTCTCTCTCTCTCTCTCTCTCTCTCTCTCTCTCTCATCCATAGCCTATACTCTGGCTCAAATGAATACGGCCATCTGTGTTATGTTGCAGGGAAGATAGTAGACCCAAATGCAAGGAGAGGGCAGGCAGGCAAAAGGTTGGAGCTCAGGGATTTATTGAACAAAAAACAGGAAACACTGAAACTAACAGGAGCTGATGCAGACACATACAAACTGACACAGACTAGCAGGGCAAGGACGCAAAACGGACACAAAACGATCTAACAAGAGACAAAGGGAACACAGAGGTTAAATACATGAGGTAAAGAACAAATGAAGGACAGGTGATACAGCAGGTGAAACACATCAGGGCGGGGCAGGACAATCAACAAAGGCGGGAAAACACAGAAAGTAAAACTAGACATGACAAGACAGAAAACAGACTATCAAAATAAAACAGGAAGCAGAACATGAACAGGGAAATGCACAACAGAAAAATACACAACAAAATATACACAGACCACAATACACAAAACGGGATACATCAACACAACAGGGAACAGAAATATACAGAATAAATATACAAACACAGAAAACATACAGAAATCAATAATACAGGTAACAGAAATGGAACAAAATTCAAAGCAAAACACCGAAACCATGACAATCTGATTACCTCATCCACACTGTCGAAATCATTTAAATATTGAGCCATGGCATTGAAAATCTTTAAGATAACACAAACCTATAATTTCTGTAGCCTACTCTGAAACAACAGACTCCCAGAACTCCCACTCTCACACCGCTGTCTTCGGACAAAAAGTCACGTCCTGATAATGTTGTCAGACACTTTTAGTAACAATCACTTTTAGTGGACAAAAATCAAGGCTGCACAATTGCCCCATTATGTTACATTACAGCTCAGTTTTTGCTGGCTCAGCACTGCAATCTCGCTCAATACTGGACCAATTTCAAAGATTTTGGTCACATCGGTCTATTAGACACAAATGGATGGGGAAATTCAAATTCAGTCCAGGTTGAAAAAACGGTAGTTACTCTTTAAAAGCTAAAATGTGACCTTGGAAATTGTACAAATCTGTACTTTGGAGGGTACTACCCCAGTAACAAGCACTACCTTACGATGGCAAATCTGAACTCAGTACAACATGAGAAACAGTCCAATTCTTATACTGCCAGCCTCTAGCAGCCTTCAGCCAAATATCACATAAAATTGTGCATGACTCAGACATAGTTGTCTGAAAATGGCTATAACGCAAATGTTCTTGACATTATCTTATCAGGCTAGAAAAAGTACATATTAGTACCTTATGGATCAACTACCACCCTTTGAAGATACATCACCAGCAGTTGTACCTTAGAGAACATGGACCTCAATCACACCCTTTATCACAGACTAGGCTCCCTGTCCCCTCTGCTTTGACATTTGGCCATAAACAGCATTACCAATGTATTACAGGATTAGAGACTGAATAATTACACGGAGGAGCTGAGGGAATTTGACGCATAGCACGAGAGGCTGGATATTCCAAGCATGGATGCGTATCAATACTGCATGTCATTTGAGTCGAGTTATGCCTACATATCTGATTCTGTATGGTGTAAAATCAAAGTGTGTGTGGTGATCATGATGAGTCTGTTGCAAAAAACTGGATGGCTTAGGATGCAGAGATATCACATTGCAGAGAAACAAACTGCGTTGGTAAGCCTGGGCACATTATAACAGCGACTATCCAGCAACACTCCAGCTATTGTGTATGGCAGCCTATTGCTTCCATCAAAAAAAGTAGACATTTCTCCTTATAATAACACACCAACTTATCATAATGTAACTGCAAATGTTTCTTGTTTTTGAATAAGTAATAGCCTAGTAGTAAAGCACAGTCTATGTGCATGTTCATTCGTGCATAAAATTACCGATCCTTTCTGTCTAATGAACACAATGCTGTCTACTGCTGCCGTGGCCATCTGTGCGTGGGGGTGCACTTAAGACATTTTGCGTACCGTACCTTGTCTTTCGAGTGAGCGTCTTCTGGCTAATTGCAACATTTAATAATATTTCTGTTGTCCCAGGCTATAATATTCTCTGAATTTAAATATATTGATAGTATATTTTTGCACCTATATGTAGTCACAAATGTGTATGACTTCTTCTCAGTTCACTCTGTGATCATGGGCAGCGTCTTGGATTATTTGCAAGTGATCCCTATTATAAGGTCTGCTGTTTGTACACAAAGGATGGACAGTTAAAACACCATTAAATTAGCAAAATACCTTATACTTGGTTCACTCCTCAACATTTTCATCAGCAGCAAAGCAGGTAATTGTGCTGCTGTGCAAGGAAACATTAAATTGCAGCATTTTTGCATACGCATTGGTGTGAGCTTCTTCCAGGGTGAAGGAAGAGGAGCAGTTGCAGCATCTATTGTAGCTAAGGTTTAATCTGCTTTAAGGGGGAAGTTAAACTGTATTCTTTAGCCCCACCTGGGCCAACCTGCTTCTACAGCTGTGCCCCATGTCTGAACAAATGAACCAAAGAAACTCATATTGACTTATATATTTATTCATGGATTTATCTGTGCCTCCAGTTCTGCAAATATTTAAATGTATAGTAATAATACAATATGGAGTTCAGAATTGTGCCACTAAATGTCAGTAAAGCAGGTATGATATCAGTTATTTTAAAAAAGTAATAGTCAAGGTATTGCAAAAAAATGACCTTTTTTTAATATGGGTGATGCTATGGGTGATGAAAGTCAAACATTGTTAGTTAATCACTTTATGCCCATTTCTATCTATTTGCACCCAATTTGGGCAAAATTTGATTAACCTACACCTGAATCTGTAGCTCCCCTCTTTCTCCCCACTTTATAGCCAATGTACTGTTTTAGTTCACTCTCACCCATCTCATAACGTTGTTTTTGGCTGTTTTAGGCAGCTGTTTTCAGCAAAGAAAAGCTCTAAAAACACTCTGTACACTGCCTGCTTAGCACTAAACAGCAGACAGACACAGCAAGAGACTAGCCGGTGAACATGGAGTTGGTAGAGACCAAAAACAGAGCTAAAATAGATGAGTAATGGACTTACTGTAGGTTCGTCAGGTGGACAGAAACACAACTCCAAATAAATTAAAGTTTTGCCCAGTAACTGTCGGAAGTGTAAATGAGCAGCTGCTTGCTAAGAAGTTCGCAATATTAACTTAAAATGTGATATTATGTCAGTGTTATGTTTACAAATTATATCCGCTATCCCCAGGTGGCCAAAGAAAATTAGTTACTGCAGGTCTAAGATATAATTCACCATCCAGCCTCAAATTTAAGGTTGTACTTTTAAGACTTTAAACTAAAACTTTATAGAAACCCTCCAACCTTCCCTCAAAAGTGCAATGATTGTTCACATCAAGCTGTCCTTAGAGCTATGGAAAACTTGAGAAGCACTGAACTGTGCCAACTCAGGTTGAAACCCTCATGGATGGAGCTGAAAACAACAAATCACACCACAGCAAGGCCACGACCCACAGTCGGGGAGGGTGGAGGCAGAGGTAACAAGGGCTTTTTATTTTGTACAAATTCAGCTATAGATTATGTGTGTATTCAGAATGTGGCTCAATATTTGATTCATTAGTTAGAAATATGTATATTGACACGTACAGCAGGAGTACAGTGCCCTACAGCTTCCTTTTACGTCTAACTTTTGTTTTGAAACAGATTCCAATGTAAGCCATCTTGACCTCTTGTATGTATTGTAAGCAAATAACCAAGCAGGTTCCAACATGTACTGTACATGTTACTGCAAAACATCCAGTTTCCATCATCTGTCAAGACACTTGGAGGTTGAACAGGTGATACTGAGGTCCTGCTGACATCCTGTGAGATGAACTGAAGCGGTAAACGATCTGAGGGATGAACGCCGACTGTTTGCGTGCATAATATCAATAAAACATGAGGTGTTTAGAGACTTTGTGTCCGCTAGATCGCTTTTATTTATGGAGCTTCTTCTGCATAATGCTGCTGAAGATGTAATCAGCGGTGCCGCAAAGCCCAGTGATCTATGTCTATACTCTTATCTGATCACTGAAGGGTTGAATACTGGCGGGGCAGGGACGAGATGTAGCAATGTTCTGAATTAATAGTCTATGTGTAGATGTTGCGGTGTCAAAAACCAACCACTGCTTCTAACCTCAGCCCTATACGCCTTCTTCCTCACACATATTTGCCCTGGTGATAAGAGACAAAGATGATATTGAAAAATGTTGAAGATAAATCAATTTATTATCAAACATTGAAGCCCCAAGGTGGCTTGGTAGTGATAATTGATATATATCAGGAGAATTATTAAGTCCCCAGAGCGGAAACTGTGGAGGTGCTTAGGGAGGTGGGCAATCTTGAAACCCCCCCCCCCCACCTCAATCTCCAGAGTACCATCCACATGTTCCTGACCATTGATATGTCTCCAAATTAGGAAGACAACAAAAAGTAGCAAAGCCAAAAACAAACTCTTGCATTGTTCTGGCCGAGCAATCTAATCATGATGCCAACGCTTAATGCTGACACTTTTGGAACCATACATACACACTGTGCACAGTGAATGATGCCAATAAAAAGTTTGATTTTTAGACCTGCTTGTTCAATCTTATTTTTCAACTCGACACAATGTTTTGCCACCGTTAAAGCCACATTGGTATGCCACATACACTTTCCAGTACGGTTATGATAAATACAAACTGACAATGGATGTCCGTGATGTCGTTTATAATCAGGTGGGTGGCGATGCCGTTCCTGCTCGCAGCGCTGCTGTCTCATCAGATCACTAATCAGGGAGAAGGCCGCTGGTAATTATCCAGGCCACCTCTAGAATGCAGCAGGAAACAGCACCAGAGAGTCACCGCAGTCTCAGCCCGCCTCTTCTCTTACCACTGATTGCTGCTGTTTCATCTGCATGGAGAAGCATTAATCAACTCTTCATTCAGGTGAGAGCCCATTTATACATAACACTTGACACCAACCTTGAGTGGGCAGTGAGTTAAATTTAATTATCATTCCAGTGAGCCATGGAATGTTTTTGCCCACACGTTACATTAGAGACAAGCAGAAATCCTAATGGTATTTAGGTAATTTTGAATCATGTACGCCTGTAATGATAGTGATACAAAATGATTATTAAAAATTGACAGCAACAGACCAACCTTAATTAACAATACCATCGCGCTTGCTGCATACAGTAATTAAAACAAGTACAGCAACAAAGTATCTGTTAACATACTGATCTCAAATGAGCATCCAAACATGCATTTAATATGCTTGTAAAAGTGATGTGATGCAGTGCTGGTGTAAGAGTCTTGACATGATGATATTCTTGTATGTCCTTCATGAGTGTGTTCTGTGTTCATGTACACTGCACTTTTACCGGCATCCTGTGTGCAACAAGATGTTAAGCTCCATAGACAATTCCGTCTGCCAGCAAACAACAGAAAAATGCCTAACAGTTGCTGTGTGGTAAAATTCACTACTAACAATGTAAAGAACTCATAACTTAATTTTTTGTAAGCTGCCAAACCGCAAAAACTGAGTTTTTATGAATACAAAAGTGGATACAGACGTGAGGAATTAACAGAGAGAGTGGGGAGACTGTGGGATCCTGTTGGATATAACGTTAGCTTAGTGTCAGAATGGTTCATTGGTTATTTACCGTGTTGGTAGTGAATATCACAACACAGCAGCTTATATGCATTCTGTTGTTTGCTACCAGACGATTGACGAGGAGGCACCTTCATGCAATACAAGTCAATGGAGAGCGAAGAGTTGTTTTCCCCTCCGGTAGGCATGGCTTTCAGAGTATGACGCGATGCACTCTGTCTCTATATGATGCACAGTAGCCTATTCGCCAACATATTTGGTCAGTGTAGTATATAGGTGGATATACAGGTTGCTACATGCACTCAACAACAAAGAGTTAATGAGACTTTTTTAAGTCACACTAAATGTTGTCGAGCCACCACTTTGGTATCTCAGAAATACTGGAAGTAAATGAATAGAAAGCATCGAGATGCCCACTGTTGACGGCTCTGTTGGAACGGACTCTTGAAAAACTGTTGTTGAACTATGCTCTTTGTTGTACGGCATCACTAACCACAACATCAAATATGTCTTAATTTCCAGTTTCTGAATCAGTCTTTAACCTCCAACATTTGGAATTCTGAGAAAATTTTGTAGTCATAAAAAATCACTTTGACATTTCCATCTCCTGGATGCTTTAGTCATTTAGTCAGCCGTCTTTATCTCCACTCCACAGACAGATGCATATAAATACCCATCAATAATGTCATGTAGTGCATAAAGAGAACCCTCTGCTGAAAAGTTTAGGAGGAACAACAATCTGGGATGTAAATTTATGTTAATTTAATTTCGAGAGAGAGAGGGAAAGTGCTGCTGTGTTTCAGCTTCATTTAACAGGGAAACAAAAGACCTCAGCCGCCTCTTAACACCACATTTTCTGCTACTGTTATTAGCCTTTTTCCCCACAACAGGATTTGAATTTGCACGTAATCCGTGAAAGTTTACTTTGAGGCCATCAGCGAGGATTATGGGTAAATCCAACATTAAGGCCGGTCAAAATGTACAGTAGCTTATGTTTAGTGGTTGGATATATTGGCACATTTTGAGTAAAACAACTGAACAGGTACACAAAAATGACTCAAAAAGCTCAGCTGGCTTCTAAAGACATTCTTCATTAACATCGAGGGCAGCCCCGTCAGTCATAATGGGTGTCACCAGCATACTAGTGCAGATAAAAGGATGCACATCACTTCAATCTGATTAACGACCGAGAGATAGAGAGGGAGCAGGTTAAACCTGTTTATGCCAGTGAAAAGAAAGGTTTGCACATCTCATATTATCTCATTTCTTCAGTTGGATGAGGACATTTTTTACCTTTTACCCTTCAACTCAGATGTGAAGTATACTGCTAGACTGATGAGGAAAGTGGGAACAGGTGTGCAGGTGGGTGAGGCAGTCAGGTGATGGGGAATGACGGGAACAGGGGTTAGCCTATAGAAGGTGAAAACAAAACAAAGGGTTGATATTAATGATAATGCTTATTCTGTGAATGCTGATTCAGCAACATTCACAGTATTGCATGTGTAACTTTTGGTCACCTACTACTAATGCACACTTACAGCTAAAAAAAATCATTCAAATATAAAAATGTTCAGCTCTTTAAGGACATTTGTGCTTGTATTCAACTTTTTTCTACCATTTATACTTTTTAAAATATTAAGCTTTTTTCTTTATAATTTAAAAGTCAATGGAGCAATCAACAAATCCTCTTCTTGACATACTATACTATGACTTTTTTGCGACATTCTATACTAGACTTTTTTTATCACTTTTTTCGACATACTATAATATGACTTTTTTTCGATATACTATACTATGACTTTTTTTATCACTTTTTTCAACATACTATACTCTTTTTGAGTTTTATTGACATACTATACTATGACTATTTTTAACATACCATACTATGACCTTTTATGACTTTTTTGGTAATACTATACTATGACTATTTTATGACTTTTTTCGACTTATTATATTTTTACTTTTTTCGACATACTATACTATGACTTTTTTCAACATGCTATACTGACTTTTTTCGACAAACTATTACTTTTACATCACTGTTTTCGACTTACTATACTGACAATTTTTACATACTTTTTTGACATAATTTTTGCGGCGTTTTAGGCCTTTATTTGATAGGACAGCTTAGGCATGAAAGGGAGAGAGAGAGGCGGGGGGCTTTTTTTGACATGATATACTATGACTATTTTCGTCATACTATACTATGACTTTTTTGATGTACTATACTATGACTTTTCCATGACTTTTTTGACATACTGTAACTATTTTCGTGAACATTTTATGATGTTGTATTTGGTTTTATTGTAATCCTGGATCATCAAAACATAGGGGTAGACATCACCTATTCTGTGTTACCTGTGTTACTATACTATGACTTTTTAAGAGGCTTTTTAAGGCTCAGTGGTACAACTGTCACCAGCAAATAGGCACTGCAGACTCTGACCCTTGGTTCAATCCCCAGTCTGGGCTGGGCTCTTTTGTGTGGGGTTTGCATGTTCTTCCAGGCTTTCTTTGACATACTATATTATCACTTTTTTCGACGTACTATACTATGACTATTTTTGACGTACTATACTATGACTTTTTTAATTACTTTTTTCAACATACTATACTATGACGTTTTTATCATTTTTTTCTACATTGAATAATATGATTTTTTCGATATACTATACTATGACTTATTTATTACTTTTTCAACATACTTATACTATGACTTTTCAAGTTCAAGTTTAAAGTTCAAGTTTATTGTCATGTGCATTTAAAAGTACAGAGTACAGAGAGAATCCAATAAAATGTGTTTGCACTGGCCCTCTCTTCTCATAAAAAACATAAATATAATTTGAATAAATATAATAAAATTACTTGAATACTTTTTTACTTTTTTATGACTTTTCTCAACATACTATACTATGATTTTTTTATTTTCTTTTTTGACATACTATACTATGACTTTTTTCGACATGAATAAGTATCGATATGAATAAGTATAACAAAATTACCTGAAAACTTTTTTACTTTTTTGACTTTTCTCGACATACTATACTATGACTTTTTTATCATCTTTTTCGACATACTATACTATGACTTTTTAATGACTTTTTCCGACATACTATACCATGACTTTTTTATTACCTTTTTCGACATACTATACTATGACTTTTTTCAACATACTAAACTGACTTTTTATCACTTTTTTCGACAAACTATACTATGACTTTTTTCGACATACTATACTTTGACTTTTCAAGTTCAAGTTCAAGTTTATTGTCATGTGCATTTAAAAGTACAAAGTACAGAGAGAATGCAATGAAATATGTTTTGCCCTGGCTATCTCTTCTCATAAAAACTATGAATATATAGATATAATTTGAATAAAATATATAATATAATGACCTGAATACTTTTTTTTCGACATACTATACTATGACTTTTTTTATCATCTTTTTCGACATACTATACTATGACTTTTTTCAACATACTAAACTGACTTTTTATCACTTTTTTGACAAACTATAATATATAATAGATATAATTTGAATAAAATATATAATATAATGACCTGAATAGTTTTTTTTTTTTTTTTTTTTTTACGTTTTTATCACTTTTTTGACATACTATACTATGACTTTTTTATCATCTTTTTCGACATACTATACTATGACTTTTTAATGACTTTTTTATCACTTTTTTGACATACTATACTATGACTTTTTTCAACATACTAAACTGACTTTTTACGACAAACCATATATTATTATAACTATATAACTATATATGAATATATAGATATAGTTTGAAAAAAATATAATGTAATGACCTGAATACTTTTTAAAACTTTTTTATCAACTTTTTTGACATAGTATACTATGACTTTTTAATGACTTTTTTCGACATACTATACGATGAGTTTTTTCGACATACTATACTATGACTTTTTTCTACTTATTTCGACATACTATACTATGACTTTATTACTTTTTTTGACATACTATACTATGACTATACTATGATAGAACATTACTTAAATGTTCTCTTTAACTTTAAAAACCACAATTCTTACTTCTTATATATTGTGCACAGCTGATTGAGATTTCTTAATTTGACCCACCCATTTCCTATTTTACCAACTCATTCATTACTCTTTCTGTTACTTCTTCATCCACATTAAAGCCGGCAATTCAGTTTAGCATCAGCTTTTACAAAAACTTTCTTACAATATTGGTATTATTCAGCTATTTTAAGACTTTGTTATTGATTAGAACCATTTCCACATTTCCACTTTCCACAAGTAAAATCAACCACATTTCAGCATTTGAAAACATTTTTATTATTATGCAGCAGAAGTTTTCAGTTAACCAAACCATCCTAACAGAGAAAAAGCTAGAAGAAAATCACTGAAAGTCACTCAAATTACATTTATTCACAAAATATGTCACATTATTGTAGTTACGGCTGTTCAGTTAAATTAGGCAGGCTCAGCACAAAGTAATTCACTTCTAACCAAGAACATGACCTTAAACGTTCAGAAAACAGCCGCTCAGAAACCACTTTTAATATTAAACTGTTCCTACATCTTTGACCTGGCTTTTGACAAGGGTTTGACAGATGACTACCAGGCTGTGATTACATGCACACTGGTTCTGGGATTCTGTGATTGAGGCATGTGTCTCGTGTAAACACCATGATTTGTTTGTTACTTTGTAGTGTTAATGCTGTCAATAAGACATGTAGAGTCAGATACTAGTCATGTCATCAGAGGACAGTTTGAAAAATGTAAACACCATATTCTTGCAGATATTCCCCAAAACACAGATTTTGTTTATTTTATTTAGCCAACTTTATGGTTTCTTAAAACATACTTTGAATACGTTTTTACAGGCGAGCAACAAATACTGTATACAAGAAACAACACTCCTAGTGCTGTTTAAACACATCCTGTAACTAGTTGTAAGTGTTGTCTCGCTATTTTTTTTACACAGGCATTTTCAAAGGAAGTGCTGCCAAACAGCAGGTGTTTAGAAGAGCAAATGCTTTCATGAACTGTGTATCATTATTGCGTGGGATTATTCTGTGCTGGAGTATCAAACGAGATATTTGTTTATATGAAAAACCATTAAAAACATCTTGAAGACAGAGCTGGGTGAGAGAGACAACAATCAAATACTTAGCTATAATGAGGTAAAATCATTGGGCCTGAAGCTATACTAAGATGGGGAAGCATTTTCAACATGTTTTCCTAAAAGTAAAGTCCCACACATGATTCAAAGTATTCCAGAGACAGGGTAGTATAAATATCCAATATTAATATTTGGATGGCTGGTTTTCATTACATCATTTATATCTCATTGTCAGCATCTAATTTCTTTCTATTTCCGTTTCTGATGAGTTGAGTAGTCTACCTGTCAGGCAGACATTGTGCTTCAGCAAAAACACATTAAATGTCTGCAGAGCGAAGAAAGTGACATTGTCAGTGTTTTAAAGTCCATGCTGCTTTAAGCTTCACTGTTGAAAGATGGCTGTTCACTGTTGGTGGTGCAGGCAATAAGTAAAAGTACAAAAGTCTTGTTGTAAAGTTTTTATTTTTCTCATGATATAAAGAAAAAGCTCAGCGAGTAACATAAAAGCTTTCTGACTAACTCAAAGACAAGACAGTGTGGACAATACCTTTTTAAAGTGACTTTCATTTTGTATTCCTATATACAGCAGGTGTTCAAATTATGTTCACTTATAACTTCTGAGACTGTGCTTTGGCAGAGCACTTATGAAACACGCATGTCAATCCTCCAGTCATTTCTTTTCTATTTTGACACATACTGTATGGCTCTAAAATCTCAAATTTCACAGAAGGTTCATCATCCTCGTAGAAAAAGTGCTTTTTATAAATTAACACCAAGTCCAAAAGTTTAATTTAACTGGAACAAAGTTGTGGTGTTTTGATCAACACATCACTTCTGCATGTTGACTTTTAATAAATTGTTTTTAATATGGCAGAGAAATATTGTTAGAAGCACATAAATTCCCATTTACATTTTTAAATATTTACATTCTTAAAATGACAGCACAAAGGAACTAAAGAAAATCATAAATTGGACTGTTATTTACTTCACATTTTATTGATCCACTGGTAGCAGTGGCTCAGGGGCTCTGTGTGTCTAGTTAAGCACTGAGCCCTTGGTGAATCATACCGCTATGTCCTCTCAGATCAGTGGGATGTTGGGGCTCCTGCTAAATGAAGTACTCCTTTTGGTTTTCACTGGGAGTGCTCAGACAGTCCGCCTGGCTACTGAAGGGGAACTCGTGGCCGTCTTCAGGCTGTGCTGCTTTGACTTGTTGGTTTCGACACGTCTCTTTCCTGCTGCAGATTAATCTGGCCATTATTGCCAATGCAGACACGGTGACGAAGATCCCAACGGCTATCACCCCTAAAAACACAAAAAAAGACCTTTGATTTAAAATCACATGCATGAACATAAGTAACCTGCTTTCAGCAGTAAACTGATTTCTTCAAGGAATAGTTAATCTGGACCACTCGTTATCTTGCCAACAGCTACATAGATGAGAAGATCGATAACACTCTCATGTGCGTTAAAGGTATCCTGTTTTCATTGTCCAAGGCACACTCACAAAGGTGACGACATGATACACAGTCAATGGTTTAACACTATTTTACCGATCTACAAGTAATTGGTAATGCCAAGAAACACAACCATGCACAAGCAAAGAAAGGGAAGAAGAAGAAGAAGAAGAAGAAGAAGAAAAATGGCTAAACATGGATGTAAACCATGCAGGATTCAAAATTGTCTTTGCAAATGTTCTATGAGGAAGGACATTCAGCATGTTGGTTTCAATCACAAGGATGCATACTGTGTTTTGGTAAACAATGTAAATATAACTTTTGTTTGTTTAAATGAAGCAAGAAGAAACAGTAAGCCTGGCTCCCCTACAACGTTAAAAAAATTAGCAACACCTCTGAAGCTCACTAATTAACACATTACAGTATATCCCACTTGTTTTATCCGTATACAAACAAATATGTCCAGGTGCCCACATGATCTTGATTTATTCGAGCGCAGTACCTTGTATACTTTCTACAGTATGTTGACATTGGCCCACGTGATGATTTTGATTGTACAACCACTTACACTAACAGACAGCACACAAAAACATCTAGCATGCCTGATAATAATCGGAAATGAGACCATGATTCACGATCACTTGGGTACTTATAGGTATAGTCGTTTTTAGACATTTTAATGTAGAAATATTACATATTATATATATTTAAGGCCACAAGAAGAGGCAGAGTTAGGAACTCTTTCAACTTGCTGGAGGGATTTTTTCCTACGAATGTGGTCATGCTGTCTGATCCGCATCCCTATCACAATGTGTTTTGCGTACCTTGCATCAACGTGTTTTTCCTTGATGTCAGGTGTGTTTCTTGGCTAACAAAAACCCTATTTCCAAACTTTTTCCTGCATTATGTTAACAATAAATCCAGTGTGCTAGATTTCTTGCTTGGTCATGTATTACTGGCCAAACAATTGTATTACTGGGTTTCTGACAAGGTCTTTCACATGCTCACATTTGCATAAGATAGACATCAACGGGAAGTTTCAATGAGGCAGCAGTGCTAAAGGATGAAAAGAAGATGGCTACTATTGAGATATCAACATATATCTTGTATTGTTTTAGGTATAAACAAACCCAAATATATAATCACTCAAACTTCTGGTTTTATTTGTAAAGCAAACTTAACTTGAGGCACAAAATACAGCTTGACTGAGTTGAACGCTGCACCAAAAGAGTTTTAAAATGGAAACACATTGCACATTGGAATTCAGACCCAAACTCTTCTCATTAAATAGCCAACCCATTACTTCTCCTCACTGCCTCTTTTTTTCCTCCCCAGCAAGATCAAAATTATTCTCCTCACTTGCATCCAGCTCAAAACCGGAGAATTTTATCTTTGCCATCCGTCTTTACAATGTCACAGTTTTTAATCAACTGTTACGATATTTTAATGAATTGTTCTTACTCCTGCTGAGATGGATTGCATTACCTCCGATTAGAGCTGAGTCACTCTTGATGGCATTGACTAAAGGTTGACCTGGATCCACAGGACCAGTTTGGTCTGTCAAGAGAAAGACAAGAGAAAAATTTTTAAATAAAATGATACAAAGATATAAATAAATAATGTAGTGCAAAGATGAAAGGGGGAGAACAAAAAGTTAAAAAACATGAAATAAAAAAGAAGAAAGATGAGGTAAAGGAGTGTATAGGGACAGATAGTCACTGTGAGATAGTCAGAACAGACAGTGCTTATTGAAAGCTTCAGCACAGCCTCAAAGGACTTCACTACAGTTGTCTGACTAACCTCAGCTGTCGTAGTGCCATCACTTTATCTGCTTACCAAGGAGGATGGTTAATGAGCCCATAAAAAAGTCTAATGAACAGCCTACAGAATACTATTAAAAAACATACCAGAAAGGGAGATGGTGGGGTGGTTAATGTTGTATACACTAACTGAACGTGTTAGAACATATAAACGTCAATATAAACTCAACACACCCAAATACATATCTATATATGTTTATACCTGTCTACTCACGTGTATGAACACACACATGGATGCATGACTCACAGACTGCAGCTAGTACAACATACAATATCCAGATGTAATCCTCGATCCAGGGCTCTGTGTATCGATGTAGTCGTATCTGTCATAATACAACTGGATACCGATTTGTATTGGTGAATCTTTACACCCCTACTATATATACTGTATATATAGGCCTATTAGTCTGCATCTTGTACCTGATAAGGAGTGGGTGGTTTCTGCCGCGTAGGGATTGGCTGGAGAGGAGGTACCACAGCTTGACTGGACCAATGGACCGCTGACAATAACAGGGCTGTCAGGGTGCAGCAGAGCAGCTTTCAGAGGACTGATGGAGTTAAAGAAAACACCTGACAGACAACCGGTGAACCCAAGAGAGGCCAAGCCGGCCAGCTCTGCATCTAACTCATCAGACTCTGAACACAGAGAGAGAAACACAGAGACAAGAGAGGCTGAGTGAGAAGACACATTTGTTATCCGCAAGTTCCAATTACACATTTGAAATGCAGGAGTGATAAACATTTATCTTGACGAGGTTTCGGTCGCGATGATAAGTGGTATTTGTCTGTCTTAATCATTTTAATATCCATTTTAGACGCTGATAAACCTGCTGGAAATTATTTTGCTGAATAATACACTCATACTGGATGAAAAACAACATATCATCAACATCATCATCATCATCATCATCATCATCATCATCATTGAAACAATTATTCCTATCATTTTCATGCATGCTAACTTCAGTATGGTTATGGTATTGGAAGGTTAGGCAACTAAAATGCTTTGTTAGGTTATATGGTTACATATAAATTACATATAAAATATAAATTGTCTTTCAAACACGCTAGACATAAATCATGTCCTCCAGAATCTACCAATATGAAAACTAATTCTGGGGAGACAGGTTGATCCTTCCATAGGCTTAATACTCCTTCCGCCACTGCAAAGGTTTGAGTATTAGGTTAAAATAAAGCAAGGTGCTGTGTTGGTGGGGGCTTGTTGCTTTGGGT
Organism: Sander lucioperca; assembly: GCF_008315115.2. NCBI lineage: Eukaryota > Metazoa > Chordata > Actinopteri > Perciformes > Percidae > Sander > Sander lucioperca. The sequence goes on from NC_050183.1 coordinate 20,155,786, forward strand.
ACTGGTGAGACAATATACAATACAGAAAATTCAGTTTTCGTAACAGATCCATGAGATTGAAGGCCTATAAGGTGCCAAAACACAGCACACAGACATTTCTAATATTATGAGGAATGATTGTACAACTCTGTAAAGTTATTACAGATGCAACTGTTTTATCACAATGACTATTGCGAGAGAAACAATGGAAATACAATGCCTTGCCAGATAATGTTTGCATTAAAAAAAAAAAAATAGCGGAAAGACTCCCATTCAAAATGAATGAGGAGGGATGTTTGTTTTTACTGTATTGTAAAAAAAAAAAAAAAAAAAATGACCCGTTTTGTTGAAATGGAAGCTACCTTTTTATTGTGAAACTCCACATGTAGCAATTTTAATAAACAAATGGTAAGCAACAAGTCTATAGCCACACTAGTGGAGACAAAAAATGTTAATTACACTGTTCATTATGAAAGTACCAGGTGAAACAAATTGCAATACAGATGCTTTTCTATTTTTAGTCTTACCACTTATGGTGGTGCTAGAGGTGTATGGGATTATTTTTGTGTCTTTAATTCCAAGCAAAACTTCTCAAGTATCAAACAAAAACACTAACTCAAGCAAAAAAAGTGTCACCTCAAAGGTAAAACTTAAAACTTGCAAACAAAACATTTGTGTAGTTGTAAACTATTGGTCTTTTATTTGTTTGATATTGTGTCCTTTTGTTTCCAGTTCCCTCTGCTTCTTTCTCAATGATCAGTCTTTTGCTCTCTCCATCACGTTTGCAGTTCTGCTCCCAGCTTTCTCGTTTGCGCTTCCAGAGTCTTTGTTTGCGATTCTGACACAAAGCTGCTCAAGATGCTCTCCCAGGTAACGTTAGGTTAGTAACTATATGTAAATATTATGGTCTATTAGGAAAAATTATTATCCAGCTAACTACAAATTATTGTGGTTGCTATTGGCCTGATAATACACAGAATACTAATATTGGTTAAGTTGTACAATGTAGAAGCTGTGAATATAATGTATTATATCTAGAGGTCGACACATACAGTACATATGCAGTGTTAGCACTGCTTAACTGGTTTATCTTTATAGTTTTGTGCTCATCTGTACTTTCCTAGTTATGACAAAGACTGGCTATCTTAACTCTAATTACATGTCTTCTGTTGCATTTGCAAGCAGGTCAGTATAAGGAAAATGTTCATAGTGTTTTTAAAGCCTACACATTTGCTAATGGATACTTAAAAGCAAGATATTTTAATTGTAAATCACCCAACCTTGGAAGCCTCAGTTATCAGTAAGGCTTCCAAGGTTGGGTGATTTACAATTAAAATATCACACACAACTCCTAGACGGCTGGGATCATCTGTTCTCCTGAGCTCACTGATGGCCCACTGCTCCAGTCTGGACGACAGCCTTTTCTGCAGGACAGTTCTCTGAAGGGCTGGGATGTGGCTGTAGTCCTTCACTTCCTTGACTTCTTATTGTAAAGCTTGAAGTACCTTATTGGTTGATTAAAAAAAAGTGTTTGAAATTAGCTCAATAATAAATAATTGTAATAAAGCCTCCACTCTAGAAACATTTTTCTAGCTTTCCTGAACACTACTGGAACACTTATTTCTGGAATATTATTGATCACACTTTCTAGATCCCTACCTCCACGTTGACTACATGTGTAAAGTAAGATATGGCTTCATGTTGAATTTAGCCAGCCACCAGGACACATGCACATCACATTAAACCATAAGGATCACTAAGCAAAGTATTTGTCAAGGGCCTGGTGTGTTAGTTAAAGTAACAATATGCATTAAATCTAAATATTGTTGACATTTACAGCGCTAAAATATACAAAAAATACGTCCGTTATCTGCCATCTTGAAGTAGTGCAAAGCAAGAAGAAACAGTGTGTACAGATGGAACATTATCTAATGTATGTGTCAACCTCTAGATATAATATTACATTCACAGCTTCTACATTGTACAACTCAACCAATATTAGTATTGTGTATTATCAGGCCAATAGCAACCACAATAATTTGTAGTTAGCTGGATAATAATTTTTCCTAATAGACCATAATATAGCTACGTTACTAACCTAACATTACCTGGGAGAGCATCGTAGCTCTGCTCGGGTCCTGCAGGTCTCTACAGAGAGAAGACAATAATTAATACAGCTCCATTGAGTAAGGCCTCACGAAGAATACATGATTCCCATGGCAAATTAGCCCAGTAACGTAGCCGCTGGCTACAAGTTTTAGATAACTTTAGCAGTTAGCTAACGTTAAATGCTAACTTACACAGCTTTACTAGCTAGCTAGTAACCTAACACAACGAAACAACAAACGTCCAGTAACCATGCTTGCAACGTAGATCACAGACTATATATATATATATATATATATATATATATATATATATGATCAATACTTACACTTTATTAATCTTGCAGTAATCCGCTGTGGAGTGGCTTGTGTGTCCTCAAGACCAGACTCAGAGTCTCTAACGTTAGTTTACCTGAGGCTGAGCTGTCACTCAAACTTTCCCTTAACACTCGTTGGGGACACACCCCTGTAAGACCCGCCCACGCGAGAGCTTTGTGTCAGAATCGCAAACAAAGACTCTGGAAGCGCAAACGAGAAAGCTGGGAGCAGAACTGCAAACGTGATGGAGAGAGCAAAAGACTGATCATTGAGAAAGAAGCAGAGGGAACTGGAAACAAAAGGACACAATATCAAACAAATAAAAGACCAATAGTTTACAACTACACAAATGTTTTGTTTGCAAGTTTTAAGTTTTACCTTTGAGGTGACACTTTTTTTGCTTGAGTTAGTGTTTTTGTTTGATACTTGAGAAGTTTTGCTTGGAATTAAAGACACAAAAATAATCCCATAGAAGTGAGGCAATTGGGTCATTAAAATCAAAAGGATTTATTCCGTTTTGTGCAGGAAGATTCATGGTAATCTGCCTTTTACATTATTATATTACCTGGTGCAAGTGTTGTGGAAGGAAAAGGTCTAAGGGGTCAATCCTCTGGGGACCATGACTATCTTCAAAGTTCAATAAATGTTTGGCCAAGAGTTTTCAAGCCTTCACCTTCATGGACTTAAAAAACTGCCACCGAGTCTTACTTACTTAATGTGCTTGACAGCAAGTGCTACATAAAATCTTCAGTAGCTATAAATGTCAGTGTAAACTACAATTATTCCTGCAGTGCAATTTGATTGCACAGCACATCATTGCCACTCATGTAAGTTATTATCAGAAAGGAGATACTTTTCACCACATACTGTAAATGGGACACTGCAGAGTGGCTTGGCTGGAGAGGGCTGTTTATCAGCTGTATATTTGATCAGGCTTTGATTAAGTTTTAAATTGAATGTGATCCTCTGAGCAGCAGGGAATTATTTGACTTTGAATTATAAATCTCATGGTGTGTGTGCAAATGATTGAGATGGGAGAAAAAGTTAATAACGCAACAGATTTATTTACATATGTGACATTAGCTTTTTGAGCACTGCAATAGTGTACTATATGTCTCCATTGTTTAAGAAGACACTATCTTTACTATTTATAACAAATTAAAGCACATGCACGCAGGGTATTCTACGAGGTATTTTAAGTTAAAAAAAAAAAAAAGCTTCAACCAGCATGCATGTCCACATGTTTAACCAGCTACATATTAAGTAGTCAAACACGTCATCTTTATGATGAAGGAATATTAAAAAATATGGTCAAAACAAAAGCCAAAATTTGGAACTAAATAACTAAAATTTAGCATGAATGGAAAAATACAGTATGTAAAAGAAAACATTATACTGTTGGATGATGTGGCAACATATAATATACAAATTAATACTGGTAGTATTAGGTCTTAAAAGTGCTGAATAGAGTCTCTGGCTTGTTTGTGCGAGCAGTCCAATCCCACACTGACAGCACTGGCCTTGTATCCACCAACTGACGATTACTGTCCACCTTCACCCAGCTGCTGCCCTTCACCTCCACCTCTCTCTGTATCAGTATCTCACCCTCCCTCTCTCTTCATCATCCCCCCTCCCTCCCTCTCTCTGTAAGCAGCTCAGTCTCTCCATTCTTTCCTGGTCCATTAGTTAGGCTGATGGATGACAGTGCTGGCAGGGAATGACAATATATCAACTATCTTGCTGCCTCTCTGATACTGATATGACTGCCCGAGCCCTCTGGCTCAGCATAGGGAAGGCTGAGTCACACATTAACATGATCTGGGTCAACAACATCAAAACAACATAAGGAGCGGAATGTAACAATGGCCCCAGCATCAATTTGTACTTCTTTCTTACATGTGTGCCATGTTTCGGTTTGAATAGAGCAGGGGTGGCCAACCAGTTCAGCATAAAGAGCCACAAAAAAACCCGCACCATAGCAAAAAGCCACACAACACATGCACGTCCACACTACAACAGCAACAGTGACTTCCAGATCTGATGACAGTCATAATACATTATCCACAATCCTTTTCAGGTTTTGCTAGAACTCGGTTGACTCTTTCACTCGTTTGTCACTAGAGGGGCTTTCAAACAATCTGATTCAGCAGTGAAAGGGTTAATGAGGAAGGTGATCTGTGGAAGATTTTTTTTCCTCGGGTTGCAGAATTTGTCCTCAAAACTCTGCTGCATTATTTTTTATTTTAAAATAATTGGCAAATGTATTGGCAAGTGCATTCTATTTTTTTTTGTACTTATCTGAAATGTTTCAAAAAGTTAAATCCACCAATAACACAGCCCCCAGCCACACAGTAAGAGCCTCAAAGGAGCAGGCAAAGAGCCGCATATGGCTCAAGAGCCACAGGTTCGCCACCCCTGGAACAGAGCATGAGATGGGTTTTTTTTCTGATTCTATTTATCGATTTTGCTTCTTCCTGGTTTCAATTTGTGTCATATTATTTAAAAAAAACTAATGTTTCCAGATCCAAGAGACTCTCGACATGATAAAAGGGTTAGAAAATGGCTGAAATCATGCATAGATGGATGACAACATATTATGTGATTCTACAATGTCTCCATCATCAATCAACAAAAACAAATCCTACACATAACAAACTGTTTCAATGGCGTCTGTTTCAGTTAAACTTCTGTTAAAACAAACCTGCTGGATGGCCTTCCACATGCCAAAGATTGAATGACTTTTATTGTGAAGCAGTTACAGCTTCCTGTAGCTTTAGTCACCAACGTTAGTGCCAAGGGGGTAAGCCTCTCCTCGGACCGCGAACCTCCTATGGCGCCATTTTAATGCTACCAAGCCATCACCTCCCGTTAGCATCCCATTGACTGCCATTCATTTTGGCGCCACTTTGACAGTGAAGACCTTTACATCTGAAGCATTTAAAGACTTTATTTGTCCATTGTTTATTTCTAAAGAAACACGACAATGTATAAAAGGCTCCATTGCCTTGTACCTCACGTAATGGCTCCGTAGCAGGTGTTTTTGTAAAAATAGGCTAACGATTGTGTCATAACCACGCGACTTACTGTCGCACAGTAGAGACATTACCGTACAGTACAGGAGAAGCGTGCAGGCAGTTTCGTCTCACATTAGCTGTTTAAGTGTAATTACTAATGTTAACTAGCATTTTAGTTAGCAAAAATTAGCCTGTGCCTATGTTATCTCCTTACATATACCTACGCTCTCCGTCCCTGCAAGATTGGGAATGATTGAGATTTCTCTTGGCACAGCTACCAGAAGACTTCCAACTTTCAGACACGTTGCTCACGTCACATTTACGTCGTCTCTCTCAGTTGGAGGCTTCTCAGTAACGCTAGCCATCACCGGAAAAGTGCTTCTAAGTGGCCTTCACTGGTCTCCGTCCAGAGCAACGGGAGCTGTTGGTCCATTTTATATATGTCAATGGTTAGTGCATGCTAAGTCCTTGGTGTTAGCCCAAGAATTGAATCTACCTAGCATAATTTCAGGAGCAGGACCACAACTCAACCATGTCAGTGCATTTTCCCAAAAATATCTGCCTAACCTACTCCTCCTGTCCCACTCTCGGATTCTGCATCCCTCTCTCCCACTCCGTTCTTCTTTTCCTCTCCTCTGCGTAGGGTCCTGAGGGGGTTTGTCTTGCCCGGCTGCTACGGCGTATTGCCTGTCCAAGCTTCCCCACAATGCATTCGGCGTAGCGGAAGAGCTTCAAACAGTTCAGGCCTTGCACATCAATGATGTTTTTCTTTAATACATCGTTAAATGCATTTTGTTGATGGTGTGGCTTTGCTAGTGAAACAGCCATAATGAGCTGATCAAATGGAAGAGCTGAACTCCAGTTATATAAGTATGTGCATAGCCAACTGTTGTAAAAGCAGTCATTGCAGTCAAGCACACTGGACCTGATCACATATACACCCATGTAGTGCTGTGGTGGCGATATCAACAAAATCAAAACCTACACTGTACGTATCAAGGTTGAGATTACGGTTAACCCCTATCATCACGTATAAAATCCAGCTTTAAGGTAACAGATAAATCCAGGGGTAAATCCAGAATAGAACCTCTTTCTATACACAACACTATTCTCAGCCCCACGTTTGTAACAGCATGTGTGTGTCTCAGATGCTGCTATCCAATAGTAAATATTATATATATATTAGGGATGCACCGAATCCAGATTTTTGGGGTTCGGCCGAATACCGAATCCACTGGTTAAGATTCTGCCGAATCCGAAACTGAATACCGAATCCTACTCCCATCCTCAGTCCATTAACATAGTAAACACATTAATGAAGATAACAACGTCCACAGCCTCTAAAATAGTTAAATGTAACAACTTAATGTTGAATTCAGACACTCTTTTCACATCGTAGGAAAGCACATCGCTATCGCCAGAGCGTGACAATTTGTCAATTTGACAATTTTGTTTGGCAAATTTTCGCTAACCAGTGTATGATAAAGGCATGTTGGGTGGGTGAAATTAGAAAGCTAACGTTAGCTAACGAGCAGCAGCCAGCCGTTTGGTCGCTCCGCTCCCACTGTAGGGAGCTGTCATTTGCCGAGAGAACGGCTGACAGCCCGGGAGAGGCACTGTCTGGTTAACAAGCTTTTAGCTGTGACTGTCCTTCCTTTGCCGTACCTGAAGTTGATGCATTTTGGCTGCTGTCTGTGGATTCCTTTATGCACAACTCGTATTGTTTTGGATGTTTCATATGCAAATGTCTTAACAGCGGTGATGTTGTGTATTGTTTAGGGTCCTTGCCACCACGAGACAAATCGGCATTGCAAATTGAACATGTAGCTTGACTTGAATCACCTTCTTTTGACTGAAAGTACTGCCAAACAACACTTTTTCTGCTCACGAGTTCCATTTTCACTTTCTCACAGCCTACTGTATTGAACGGTCCACATACGTAAACACCTTCCGTAATCAACGGCGGCGTCATTACGTCGACCAGCATAGTGCACGTATAGTGCAAGCGTAGGGTTCGGTGGAAAAAAATTCTAAGGTTCGGCAGAAACCGAACCCCATCAAAAAGCCAAATATTCGGTGCATCCCTTATATATATATATATATATATATATATATATATATCAGAGGAAAACTCAAAGACATCACAACTCTGGTACAAAGTCTTTCCTCTTTAAGAAAGGCTTGGGGCAGACGGATCAGTCCTGTAGAGAACTTTAAGAGTGATGTGAAAGTAAAATTATCTGTCAGGCAGAGAGAGGGTGAACTGTACTGTCTGACTTCCTGGTTTAGTTTGACCCCTCCCACAGCAGCTGAGACTTATTGGTTGTTATGCTGTATCGCAGGGCACTGACTCCAATCTTCCAAGTAATTTGTTCTTTTCAATCTCTCCTCATTACCATCCAAAGTGAAGGCCCTTTTCTAAAGTTATAACCATTACAGCTGTCTGAAGCCCTGCTCAGCGAGACAGACATAAAGATTGTATTACTCACCACTTCGATAACAAAGACAAAGCGCACAAACATATACTGTATTTTCTAAACTTCAGCATTAGTGAAAAAACAATGCCATTTGCACAAATACTTTACGTACCTATTTGGCTTGTAAGCACATCTAATGCCACACAACAAGGACTTAAGTGTGTGGCTCCCCCTTTAGCCATTACTAAGGTTCTTGTTCTCCACAGTGTGCTCTCTTCATGACCATTTGAATATGGATGTCAACTTGTTTATTAAAGTGCCACGGCTGTTGCTCATGCATGCAGCTTTCCCTCTGGTCCACCCAACATGATGAACAGTGTTGGGAGTAACGCGTTACAAAAGTAACGCAATTACAGTAATGTATTCCTTTTTGCTGTAACGCAGTAATATAACGCATTACTAATTAAATTTTCGGTAATATTATACTCGTTACAATCTCAGTAACGCGAGTTACAACGCATTTTAACGCAACATTTAGTGGTGCATTGTTTTTTTTAAGAATTCACCAACACCGCGACACATTTCTTCACAGGAAAAAAAAAAAAGCCGTATTATTTTCCTGTTGCTGTATTCGTTGGTTGAGATGGATGCAGAGTCAAATACATTTGCGAGATGGATATTATTTTCAGGAGTTATTACGCTGCGTTGAAGTGAGCTGTCCTGTTTCTGTTCCCGTGGTCAGAACCAGAGACAGTACGGACAGCATGTATGTCCCAACAGGTGACGGTACGTCAGCGGCTGACAGATATAAACATGTCGGGAATTAATGTTGAGGCTTGCTACACGTAAATATCATTGCATTTTATCAGCCGTGGAGAGTAACTATGCCTGTAGTGGAATGGCTTCGAATGACGACCAAAAACGCTTGTCTTTTACTGTGACCATTTACTGTTCAATATGTTGCAGTTTTACAAACAAGAAAGTGAACAACTTGAGCCTGACGGACATGTTGCTTCTCAGTAAGCTAGCAAGAGTAGGCTACACAACAGACAACTTCCGTGTAGCCTACTTCAAAATAAAAGCACTTCCTGTGACGGTTCGCAGTAAAACTAAATTACTGTTAAATAAGGTTGTGTAGGCTCCCTTTTCACAAATCAGCTGTAAATCAAGTACTGTAATTAATGTTAATAGTGAGTTTTAATCACACTATAATTGAACATTTCCTTTAGAGTGTTTTAACCTAAACAACATGAATTTCTTATTGAAGTGCTATAAACAAACATTTTACAACAATGCCATACTTTTGAGTATTTTCATTTTCTCCTACTTGCCTATTATATGTTTTACTTATCTATTTTGTATAGCTTTAGTTACTTTGCATATTTATATTAATTATACAAAATATGAATAATCTATGATGTATTAAAGTGGATAAAGATGAGACTTTATTGATCCGGTGGTGAAATTCACAAGCTAGCTGCCAAATCAAACTTCCCCTGTTATTTTGGTGAAAGTAACTCAAAAGTAATGCAAAAGTAGTGTAACGCATTACAATTCAGAGACAGTAATATTGTAATATAACTAATTACTCTCAAATGACAGTAACTAGTAATCTATAATGTATTACATTTTGGAAGTAACTTGCCCAACACTGATGATGAATAGAAAACAGCAGAAAGCTCCAGAACAGTGTTTTGTTGCATATGGCCCAAACATCTCAGTGCTGTTATTCAAATGAGTCTGTCTAAGTGCTGGAGTCTGCTCTAAGAGAGCCTCACTTACCCTGCACTCTGCCCAGAATGAGTGATTTGATGCTGTTAAATTCCACATCAGATGTCAAGTTAAAGTCCTCTCTGGTATTCTGGTCAATCTGAAAGATAAATGTATATCACACCTGTAAAAGTAAAAGCTTAGCAGGTAGAAAGCAAAGACTGATAGCGGCAACAAATTGCCAATGACAGCTTTCTATTGTTAAGTGTTTAAACAAAGGCTGCTCTGTGAAGAGACGACAAATGGCTGCAAAGAAGCAAGCAATTAAAGCTAGCCGGAGGTCTGACTTGCATATTTAAATGGGATTCCACCCCAAAAGCTGGAAACCAATAGACCCGTGAGACGCAGTGGTTCACAGTAGCTGAGCAGAGAAGTGGAGCAGGTTCTGAGGTGGTAAATGCCTCAGAGAGACAGACTCTTTTATAATAAAGAGAGTGTTTGATGGATTACTTTAAATCAGATGTGGGCTTTGGCGAATCATTTTGGGGAATCATTTATCAAAGAGACATCTGCTAATTTTGATCAACCTGAAACTAAAGTAGAGCTACATAAAACAGGGAAATAATAGCTTGAAAAAAGAGAGAAATTGTAACATTTATGAATTCATATTCTATTAGGTTTCCAAAAGCTTTTGGTCAGAGGAATATTTGGAAATGTCGGTGCCCTAGGTTAGTTATCCACTGGCACGCCTCAGGGGACTGAGCTTTTAATTAGGGCCCGAGCGCCGACAGCAGCGAAGGCCCTATTGGAACTGAAGGAATTATTATTATTACGGCAAATGAATTGGCTTTTTGAGGGGCTCGGTAGCGCCCCCTACAAAGTTAAAAAAATTAGCCCCTGCAGTGCGTTTAACGTAGACTCACGAAACTTGGTACACATATGTAACATGTCAAGATGTACAAAAAACGTCATTGGAGCCATACCCTAAACCCAACATGAAGTCCGCCATTTTAATTTCAAAGTTCGAAATTAGTGCGATTTTGCCCATTTCCACATGTCGTACTTTAACGAACTCCTCCTAGAGATTTCATCCGATCAACTTCAAATTCGGTCTGTGCCATCTTAAGACATTAAAGATGAAAAGTTGTTAAAAGAAAAACTTTTCGTCATAGGGCGTGGCCGTGGCAGGGCGGCCATTTTGTGCGTTTCGCCATCAAAACAGGAAGTGGCTGTAACTTGAGTGTACATTGTCCAACTGGCTCGAAACTTTTCAGGAAATTTTAAGAATCCAACCCTGAGGACAAATAAAGGCCGATATTTACTTAAAGTCATAGCGCCCCCTAGTGGCAACAGGAAGTAGGCCTAAAAGTCAAGGTGCTATACTTTAACAAACTCCTCGTAGAGATTTCATCCGGCGGACTTCAAATTTGGTCTGTACCATCCCAACACCTTAAAGATGAAAAGTTATTAAAAGAAAAACTTTTCGTCAAACAGTGTGGGCGTGGCGTGGCGGCCATTTTGAGTGTTTAGCGATGAACAAAGAAGTTGTTGTAACTTGAGTGTACGTTGTCGTATCTGCCCGAAATTTCTCACGATTGACAAGGGTCCAGGCCTGAGGACATATACAGGCCAATATTGACTTTTGGTCATAGCGCTGGCAACAGGAAATGCGCCTTATATGACATTTACATGATTTACATGAAACTTATAATGTGTGGTCTACATGTGATACTGAGCCGCCCCCTTTACTTTAACCACGCCCACTTACTCAGACCACGCCCCCTTTCATAACATTTGAACCATTTAAGGTAGAGTCTTGTGTGAGGTGTCATTGAACTCAGCAGAGAGTTCCTTCTTCATTGGTGATGGTTTGGCCCGCCCCCTATGCTTAAACCATGCCCCCTTTTATAACTAATGACCTGTTTGATGTAGACCCTTGTGTGAGATATCAGTGAACTCAGCAGAGAGTTACTTCTTCATTGGTGATGGTTTGGCTCGCCCCCTATGTTTAAGCCACGCCCCCTTTCATAAATGCTGACCCATTTAAGGTAGAGTCTTGTGTGAGGTATCATTGAACTCAGCAGAGACTTCCTTCTTTATTGGTAAAGGTTTGCTCCGACCCCTATACTTTGACCATGCCCCCTTTCACAGCTAATGAACTGTATGACGTAGAGTCTTGTGTGAGGTATCGTTGAACTCGGCGGGGTATTCCCTTTTCATTGGTGATGATTTGCAGTGTCTGAGTGCCGCGCAAATGCATGGTCGCAAGGAGCGGCGACCGCCGGTAACCCCGACACGCGCAGAGGCGCGAGGGCCCGTCCATCGCTGCTTGCAGCTTTAATTATAATTTTTTCTACTTTGAAAATAAAATAATTTGAAGATTATTGCTCACTGATGTTCACTGTCATATATCATTATTTGAAAGTGCTGGCTGCTGTTTCAATATTTTGTGGCTGGTCACTCACTCACATGTGTTAAGTGTTTTAACAGAACACAGTGAGAGGTTTTTGACAGCTGTCATTCATGGAGCAAACATCTGGATTTATTAGCCAATACCTATTAATCAAAATGATGGGATTCGTACTGATCGTGTTCCTGTGGATCAGCTTAGGACATCCTTACTTTCATTTTAATTTCAGATTATTATAAATCATTTTTATCTAGGTGACTAGAGTTTATGACGCATCTGTGCACACAGTTTCCAGTTTATGAGTATTATCCCACTTTGAATCATATTATATGACTGCAAGGAACATCATAATTAAGGTGTGTGTGTGTGTGTGTGTGTGTCTATGTACCTGAACAGAGACAGTGTCTGCCTGTCTCCTGATGATCACCGTGTGCAGACGTCCATCAGCCATGTTTGTGACTCTGCTCCCCAGCACCTCCACATCACCGCTGCTGTCCAACTTGTACCTCAATTCTAGCTCATCTTTGCAAACACAGAAGAACAATACAGTATTTGACTCGGTCACTAAATAATGAATGTTACTCATGAGATATAAAACAGATAGGCCTATAATATAAGCTGCTGCTATAAACTGAGTTACATATATACTAGGGGTGGAACGGTAGGCTACATGTATTCGTATTGAACCGAAACGGTACGGGCGTCTCGGTTCGGTACATGAATTTACACGGAGAATACACGGTATAAAAATAAATAAAACTTGCGAGCAAATGAATTAATGTAATGTGGAACTACTGTTACATACGCCTTTCTTAGGGACACCTAATCTGTAGCCCCGCCTTAGCTCTGAAGCTCCAGAGCTCCGCCTACACGTCAAGTCGGTCCAGTGAGTCCACACCAGAGCCATGTCTTTCTCTATCACTCTGGTCCACACGAAGCAAACTAGTCCCTTACATATACAACCAAACACGGATGTACTGTAGCTGTATCCCTTCTTGCCTCGACCACAAATGGCTTCCAGGCCCATTTGCTTCGCTGTTTGCTCTGCTGTTAGCTCCGCTTTTAGCTCCGCCGTTAGCTGTTAGCTCCGCCGTTAGCTTCGCTGTTTGCTGCTAGCTCCGCTGTTAGCGTGTGAAGCTAACGCCACAATTCGCCAACTGCTCTGTGTAAGAAGCTGCTCTTTTAACACCCCTGCTCTGTACATTCACATATGAGAGCAGCGCTTGTCTCCCATATCACACTACTAGCTAGCTGATTGTCTTATTTTGTTTACAAGTTCCAGGTGGAGTCTGGAGATGATGTGGGGTAGCCTACTTATTGTTTAGGCTAGGCCTACTGTTTAGGCTATATCTTACTTTATACGCTTCAGGCTGTTGCAGCTAGCTCAGGGGAGAGACTGGATCACACTAGGTGGTAGGGCCTGAGACGTGCACAATAAAAAATTGCCTTCTGCATTTTTGTTATGCTTTTCCCTCCATTGTACCGAACCGAACCGTGATGTCTGAACCGAACCGAACCGTGACTTCAGTGTATCGTTCCACCCTACTATGCACCGTTATTGTTGATCACCAACAAGATAATCTGATGTAACCTTTAAATTGTTGCTGATTGGTACACAACTTACTTTTAACAGTCTATGGTACAAACATGTCTCAAGTTAAAGACCCAAGACAACATTGTCAGTGATAATTAATTAAGCACTTCAGCCATTTTACTCATTTCCACATTTTTGGCAGTAAAAATCTAAGAAGACACTCCTTCAAAGAAAGAACATTTCATCCGTATATCTGAATATTCCAAGATACCAGCTGCTGAATTAAGAAGCTACAAACCATTTAATACTTTGAGGATTAATATGTTATCTCTATGAACAACACTCCATGATATGAAATCAATTTCCCCCTTTTTTACAGTTACACTCAATAAATTAGACATCACTGAGATAATTTGGATGCTCCAAGATGTCTGCAGACTTTACAGATAAGCAGAAATAATAGGAAATAATCTCTTTTTAAAGATCCAAACACTTCATACTTAATGCCCTTTTTTCTACTCACTATGTTATTTTTTTCAGAGACTAATAGGGAGCAATTCCCCTATCATAAAAGCACATCTTGATAATAACAATCTTGCAGAGGGCAAAGAGTGTTTCAGACTCTCAGCGAATGACTAAAATAGTTAAATTTCTCTGTGTGCAGCAGCTGAGGCTCCTGTTACTGCAGCAGTAGGAGAGAGGTAGATGAGAAAAGCCTATGTAGTGCATCCAAAAGAAACCTCTCTCAGGGATTTAATTAGATACTTTGGCAAGAGTGCAGATACCTGATGACGACTTAATCAGCTCTTCAAAACCTGCTATCCCTCAGCTTTCTCTCATTCATTAAAAAGCTGAAAACTGCTTCTACTAACAGCAGGGATTTGTCTGCCGTCATGACAATGGATTGTGTTTAAAATTGAAACAAATCTTCAACACCGGAACTCGTATATATATATATTTATTGTCCTGTCTATACACCACCTGTCTATACTTTGTATATCACGTTGCACTTTTCTGCTTTTTTTGCACTTCTGGTTAGACGCAAACTGCATTTCATTGTCTTTGTACTTTGTGTCTTTGTACTCTGCACAATGATAATAAAGTTGAATCTATCTAATCTAATCTAATCTAAAACTGCACGCTAGTAAAAAAAAAAAAAAAAAAAGCTTGTAATTCAGCCATATTTACAAGTTGCAGACACCGGACAATGGCAAATCCTATTATGCTATGCAGGAATACTGGAATTGCTCTCTGCCAACTGGAGGGGAGCAAAGCTCTGCAGTGGAATGAGTGAAGAAGATTTGAACAGAATAAATAATGACAATGGCGAGAACAAGGGAAGGAGGACCCCCTGCTGCTTATCATTTAATAGCAACTGCACCAAATGTTTTCTTTCAACCTGACACTGTGCATAGCAATTAGCATGGCTGCATGGAGAAGGAGGCAGCAGAGGATGACAGACTGAATGCAGAGGGATAAAGAAAAGTAGAGGAGAGTTGAACATTAGCAAATGCAAGAAGAATGAGACAGGGGGTTGTAGAATTGAATCTAGCGAACAAAACGAAAAGACAAAAAATGTCAGTGCCCTCACCATGATTGTTGATGAGCAGGGCCAGATACTCCCTGTAGAAAGAGTTAATGTAGAGCAGCAGAGCAGGACACTGACTGGTCCTGAAGCTCAGGGAGATGTTTTCTCCTTTCAGTGTCACATCAGAGTAGATGGAGGAAGGCAAGGCGCTGCTGTTCCTGCTGAGTTCATAGGGCTCCTTGAGGTTGTAGGCGACGGATGTTGAAGACTTAAAGTTGGCTGAAACCTCTGAAAGTTAGAACGTTGACTAGTGAACTTCATATGCATGTCTCTTTTGCATCTTTAATAAGAAACTGCTTGTCACTGACTGAAATTAAAGGTCAATTTGGAGTGAAAAACAAAAGAAAAAAGTCTGAGTAAAAATACTTTTCTTGTTTGTTTTATATGTTTACTGTTCCGGCAATATAATACAATTTATTTACAGTTGAAATAATATCAGCAGATAAAAGCCAAGTGAACCACATTTATTGGTAGCCTTTTTCCTTAACATAACTCTACATGCATCAAACTACTGTAAAGCTTTCAGCACAAACCGATTTGTACTTTAAGATTTCATGTAACAAATCCCAAATGTTTTTGTTGAATGGCTCTTTTCATTTTGGCTGAAACTGGTAAATTCTGTCTATAAATTTCAGTTTTTTTTCGATGAAAATTGAGCGCTTTTCATATCTGTTTAATATGAAGCATAGACTGGCAGCTGGTTAGCTTAGTTTAGCATAACAACTGGGAACGGGGGGGAAATAACACTCCTAGCTGATTTTGTTAACATTTGGACAGAGCCAGGCTAGCTGTTTCCCTCTGTTTCCAGTCTTTATGCTAAGCTAAGTTAACCAGTTGCTGGCTGCAGAACAGAAAAACATGTGAGTGGTATATTCTCTCTATTTCTCGGCAAGAAAGCGAATAAGTGTATTCTCCAAAATGTTGAACAACCTAGTGACTGAGTTTGATATTAAGGTACGTTGACTTTCAACACTGTCCAACGAGCCCTTGATGCATCACATGGTGGACACAATGGCATGGTGGGCTAGAAGAGTCCTTTAAGATAATCCTGATGCTTGACCTTCAGGACAGAACAGGCTCATTATGACCCACTCCAAACGAGTGTTAAGAGGCCAGGCTGTGAACGAGAGAGGCAGTCAGGGGCAGTCTAATGTCTGCTGACTGAAGGATCCTCTTCAGAAAGCCGTCTGATCTTTGCTCTCTCTGCCTCATTACAGCACCAGGGATATGTCATAGCCTTATAATTGTGTTCCGTAAAGCTGTAAAATAAACCTCTTTGCCAGCTTACAAATCAATCAAAACTTGCTGCATTTCAAGTAACATTTTTATTCTTGTTGTTCGCTGAAATTTAAATGTGTGTTGGTAGTAGTCTATATCCATGACGTTCCGCTTCCGGGATTGCTCTCATTCTGCCGGAAATTCTGCTGGATGAGACTCTTTTCGGATGTCCCGTTACCTTGCGCTTTCTTTGTGTTGCATTTCTAAACTCCGGTGGATTTATGAGGACTATGGTTAACTGCTCCTCAGATCTCTGCAGGGTAAATCCAGACAGCTAGCTAGACTATCTGTCCAATCTGAGTTTTCTGTTGCACGACTAAAACAACTTTTGAACGTACACACGTTCCACCAAAACAAGTTCCTTCCCGAGGCTATTTTGCAGCGGCACCGTGGCTCCACTCGGCGCTTAGCATCGCCCCAGACGACTGTGATTGGTTTAAAGAAATGCCAATAAACCAGAGCACGTTTTTCTCCCATCCTGGAATGCTGTGTAGACTAGCCAGACCCTCCTCCGCAGCGCTGTGGAGGAAGGTCTGGCAATGCAAGACTAGGTTGGTAACAATTGACGGTTTGCCTAACCCCTCCCCCGAACAGGGATCGTCCAATCATATAGCAACGGTAACTGGACATGACAGACCAGACCAAGCTGCAAACGTTTGCATGTCCGACTAATACGTACGCATATCTTAAGTAGTAACTCAGCATTACCTCCAAGGGCAGGGCCCTTTCATACTACTGTACAGTACTTTATGGGGTTACAGATTATGTGTAAAAAAAAAAAAAGAATAGTCCTAGCCAAACTTGTTATCCAAGATGTCATTACATTTGCCAAACCCATACGTTAATTGTCATCCATAAAAGCCTTTTCCTGAACAAAGTTTGAAAATGCAAAAAATAAAGCAAAATCTAACCTGTCTTGCTTTTCAAAGTGTGTAAGCTAAGCAGCTAAACAGGGTTATTTCAGTACAAAATTACAGTCTGATCTTTCTTTTCTAATTATACTTATAATAGTAGAAATAACAATGCCGGTTCTTTATTTAAATATTTTCTACATAGATCACCAACAGTTAGGATGCAGATCTTTTCCCTGCCACATGCAGCTTTAGCCTGTAGTCTTTTAGCAGGATATCAGGTGTAAATTTAAGGCACTTTTAGAGGATCTTTGTTTTAACCACATAAGGCGTCACTGTACCGTCTACGGTACAAATTGTGGCAGTGGTGTCGCTGTAATCTCCATTTATAAACGTTTTTATAACTTTAAAGCATTAAATCTTCAAAATATACAGCCATGCGACACACCAATTTAAAGCTTAGACTCTCAGGATTCCATTAAGCCCACACACAAAGCATAAGATGATTTACAGCAGTTACACAACTGCTACAAAGTTATAATAAATAAAACAATACAGCGTAAACAGCGCAGCCCGTGTGTTTTGCATCCTTACCTGTTTCCTTGTCCCTTTGGCCACTGCGTGGATTTTTTGCCCAAAACTTTTTTTTCTTAAATCCCCAAGAGTCCAAGGAAATGGAATATCCAAACCATTATATCCAAAACGAGCTGTTTGCCTCACAATCTTGACGTTTCTGGCCGAATCACAACGGAAAATCGCTGAACTGTTTTTCATTTCCGCACTTCTAACGCTGCTCGCTTCTCTCCTGAGGCTCCTAGCAACTTGATGTGGGCGTCACTCTATTCCCTGAGTTCTAAGCTTTCCATCGATACCTGATATAAGCCAATCGGTGCAGGTTTGGCTGTGATACACCAATAATAAAGCTGAAGTCTCCTCTGACGCGTTTGGGACCACGCGGAAATGATCGACATTTGCTCGGACCAGTTAGATTTAAATGCCCTAAGACCCGGCTACATTTGTAGCCAATGAGTAGACAAGTCGATCGATACCAAATGTGCCGGTGAAATTTTAACCCTGTAATGGCTGGAGCTGTGTCAAATCAAAAACAGGGCCTCCTATAAGCATTTCACACCCTGTGCAGTTCATAATGACTTATTTCTATATATTTATGTATATAGTTATTTCAAGTATGTGTATGATTGATGTGGATGTGTTTGTGTATTTGAGAAGTGTTTTATTTTGTACTTTATTGGCTTTTTTCTTTGCACTTTTCAAATAAAAATCAGAAAAACGCACAGACATATATGTAGAAAAAAATTCATATAAAATCAATTTTTGAGTCTTTTGGCTTCTGGATTTTTTCTGTAGTAAGCTGAGACATGTGGCTAATGTCCTGGATTGTCTGTCACCTGTCAGATGTGTTCACAGCAGTGTATTTTAATCATTTTACAGATGTATGACTTGGACGGAAATAGAAACCCTCCATTCTAGCCTCTGTAACTCTGTGTCAGTAAGGCCTAGAATCACCCTGACACTTGGAACAAAAACTTGAGAGTGTTTTCTTTCCAGTGATACCAGGCACATCCCTGAGTGTCAAAGTATATGGGAGCTGTACCAATTTTAATTTGGGTATGACGTTTAGACCAAAAGCTTGAAAATGCAGGAGATTCTTAAGATTAAAAAGTCAGCTTGAAACATTAAAAAGTCAGCTGGAAACAGTGTTGTTTGCTTGCGACAGTTAAGGCTTTCATAAACAAGATAAAATCATATTGTTTTTCGGAAATGTACAGAAACGAATGTAGCAAAAATACATTTTTGTGACTGGACCTTCATATACCATCGCAGTGGATGTGGCATTCCTGACATATGTGTTATTCCTCTGAGTACATAAAAAAAACAAATTAAGGTACTAGGGTAACAATTCAATATTGAGAGAAAGAAAAACACCACAACATATTTTGAAATCTTTAAATATATTGTATTACTATTATAGTCACAATCAATACATAAGCAGTCCCTTAACATTGTAAGAATGTTTGTGCTGAAAATTCATTTTATTTAAAATACAGTTTTAGCAAAACTTTTATCTTTAAAGTGCCCATATTATGAAAAAAACACTTTTTCTGGGAGTTGGGGTGTTATTTTGTGTCTCTGGTGCTTCCACACACATACAAACTTTGAAAAAAATCCACCCATGCTGTTTAGAGTGAGATACGGTTTCTGAATGTGTCCTGCCTTCAGTCTCTGGGTGAGCTGTTCAAAATCGGCACGGCTTGTGACGTCACAAGCCGAAATGAGCAGGCTAACCGCAACCATTAGTTCGTAGCGTTAGCGTTAGCATGCTAATGCTACTGCTAACGCTACTGCTAATGCTAGCATGCTAACGCTAGCATGCTACCTCGTTCTCAATAGCAAAGCACTGCTACAACACACACAAGTTCACCATAATCTACAAAAGAACTACTTACATGTGCGCCCTCATTTAGAAGTCTCCCAGCTAATCCTGCCTTGTAACTGACCGAAGTTGTAGAAACAGCCTTTCTTTTACTGTCTATGGAGCTAGCTAGCTGACATGATCTACATCTGAGCTACTGGGCATGTGCGAGTGCAATCAAAGATAGTACAGAAGAAGAAGAAAAGAGGTCTCACTCTGTAGCTAAAACAGAGACCAGCTGAAAAGAGGATCTGCAGCAGTGAGAGAGAGCGGTGCAGTACAACAAAAATATGGTGTTTTTTGAAAATTAAACCATGTAAACCTATTCTGGTACAACCTTAAAATACAATTATGAACCTGAAAATGAGCATAATATGGCTGCTTTAAAGTGCTCATATTATGCTTACATGCATACATGTTTAGAGCCATTTGCCGACATTATCATTAGCAATCCAGTTCAATGGTGGTTGAGTTTTTCAGTCAGCTACCAAACAGAAGTTTGTGTGTGTGTGTGTGTGTGTGTGTGTGTGTGTGTGCGCATCTGTCTCACTCAGTGAGACATATGTCACGCATCACAGCAATATATGAGAGTGCTGCACCACCTGAAGGAGAGCTTTTAAAACTTTGAGAGATATGTTTTATACGTGGTTGAATAGCCTATTTATACCTTTTAACGTTGATGCAGTTTAGAACAGAAACTTGAACAATTTGTTGCTTAATGTGCATCTGACATCACGTTATTTTCCTCTGCTGATTTATGTTCTGTGGTTGACAAATCTGGCAGCTTCTTTTACATTTTCGTTTAGACCTACTAGTGTGTTGTCTTTGCATATTAGGCGGCATATTAGCCTTAGATATGCTCATTTTATTTAATGTAGAAAAATTGAAACCATGGCAGTCTTAAATTACAAATCAAGCACTTTATTTCAATGGCTACTTTTCAGGTTTTCTTAAATTATTTAAATGTGTTGACAAAGGACATTTTGTGATGACCTGATTATATTTGTCTTATAATATGTCAGCAAGCAATGCATCATCAAAGCTGTGTTGTAGATGTTGATGAACGCCTTTTACCCTTGCACAGTTAACCATATGCAGTGCACCCATCCATATGATGAACATTGCACAGATAATTTAGGTGATATGAATGTAAGATGATTGCAGAAGTGACACTGATCTGTGTTGTTGTTTATTATTTTTAAAGAAATGGCAGAGCAGATTCCGAAAACAAATCCAGTGTGGCAGGGTTTACGTTTTTATGATGTTGATTTAATTGAGGGAGCAAAAGCAGTATCGGCTCCAAATATCGGCTCAAGAAAATCGGCAGCCCGTATCGGCTAGGGCTGATGGAAAAGAAATCGGTATCGGCATCGGCACTAAAAAATCCATATCGGTCGATCCCTAATTCACAGATCTAAAATCATGTTATCTGTACCTATGATTAAAGGTCATGTTAGCAGTAGCTTGAAAGAGAAATAAAATAACAAAAAAAACTGGAAACAGAAGCACAACTGTCCTTTCCGTGCATTAAAATGTCATTAATTTGACACAGAACGTCAATGATATCAGGGCTCTAGTCTTTGGATCGGTGTATTTACTGGCAGGAAGTCTCCAGTGTGTATTTAAATGTATGTACCTTTATGACAGAAGGCTCCAGTGTAGGCTGACTGGTCACATTTGCAGGAGAAACCATTGTCCCTCTCCACACAGCGACCCTGGTTCTGGCAGAGTGAGCCGTAGCTGCTGCAGTGGCCTGGGCATCCAGGTCGGACCCCTGGGGTGATCTTCGCCCTCTCCTCCAGGTCCAGAGTGACGCCGTTCAGCTGCAGAGAGCGGATGCAGCCCAGAAAGCCTTTTTGTCTGGACGCAGTGCCTCCTGCCAACAAAAACAGTACATATGATACA
This sequence comes from Sander lucioperca, assembly GCF_008315115.2. Classification (NCBI taxonomy): domain Eukaryota; kingdom Metazoa; phylum Chordata; class Actinopteri; order Perciformes; family Percidae; genus Sander; species Sander lucioperca. The sequence goes on from NC_050183.1 coordinate 20,177,329, forward strand.
CTAGTACGAGCACATTCATTGTGAGTTGCCTCGGATTTGACTGACACCAAGTAGCCAAATCAGAGCTAAAAACCTGCCCATGTTCAAGAGCATCCCCCTAATTTGACAGAAAACCGCCCAATCTGGCAACAATGGTCACACCCGTTTCATTCTGTCTCTGTATGATTGTAAATCTGTAATTCTTTTGTTTTCTCTGCAATAAAGAATATATGATTGACAGGCACATGTTGCGACCCCATGTCTGCTCTGCAGGGCACTGAGACACTGACACTGCCTGTATCACTGTGCTGGCTGTTGATTGGCTAACTGCTTGGCTGATGAGCCATCTGGTGTCTGAGATTCAAGAAGCATGAGGCAAGCAAAATAAACTTTTTCCCTCCTTTCACCTGATATTTAACATTCTAATATAGCAACCGCACACTGTTCACAGAGTTTAGACTTGGCAAAATTACATTTCTCCCGCAGTTTAAAGCTGCCGACGTCTTATTTTATATCCATGCATGAAAGTTGTTATTGTTCTTACAGACTGGAATTGGCAGGATATTACTCTCGCAGTGTGAGTCTGGAAAAGCTTCAAATGTTCAGCCAGAGCAGTTTTTCATACCACTAAATCTCTAACCTCTATGAGGCTCTATGTCTACTTCTGCAGCAGTTATAAAACACAGACAGCACATTAAGAGCACACAGAGTGGTAAATGTAATTGCTGACGGCTCAATAAGGAAACATTTAATCACACTGAATGAAACACATGCACAGCAAACGTCTATTAAATGATGATTTAACCAGCAAACTACAATGTTTGTAGAAAATACTGGTTGTTACTGCAAAAAAATGATCACATTTTTGGTGCACTTTGAGTTAAAGACCAATGACAGACTTGTGAGGGCCAGAACCTCTGACAGAGGGATAGAAACAAAGGACAGGAAGTGCCTGCTAAATAAGTCCTGCAGGGGTGAAAAGAAAAACTATTTAACCTATTAAAATGTACACTGAGTAAATGTTATTGCGTTACATTTTCAAAAAGGGGGGTTACATGATGATGGTAATGTTATGGCAGAACTATTAAATGTGTGTGACACAAAGAACTAAGCAGGAAGACAAAAACACAGATATCCGGTCACATCAGCCAACACAGACACTATAACAACACAATAATTTATTAATACGCGTATTATTTTAACTACGGCTCATACAAGGATGTGTGTTACAGTGTGTACACAAAATAAATTCCTTCCTATGGCAATAAATGAAGCTGAACCAGAATAACTTTGTGTTATATAAATTCTGCCAAGGCAATATTACAGCTTATTAATTCAAACTATGGAATGCCCTGTCTTATTAAGTTATACAAGGCAATTTTATATATTATAAATAAGACACACTATTCATAGCAATATAGATGTATTTGCAGTGTTGTGAATTATGATTTCACAGAAGGGAAGCTGCTTACATTATGGATTAATAACAATTTCTGGAGCACATGGCCCTTCACTTTCCAAAACAAGAGAGTACAGATACCCTAATGCATATTGCTTTTCTGTAAATCAAGTCTTTGTCAAACACAAAACACCCTCTCCCACAGCGGTCTATTTCATAATGCCATCAAATTTCCATTGAAAGAATCCCTCTGCATCGCCGGTATACCAGCACAAGTGCTGCCCATATAAGGAGAACGGCTCATGGCCACTTCTGTCTGGCTGTTCAGGGAGGATTATTAGCTCATCACTGCCAGCCAATCAATGCTGTTGGTTGATTTTCTCTTCAGAATGCTTGTTTACGAATGAACGAATGTCCATAATATTTGCTGAAAGCCTCATAATACAAGGTGGATTTTCATCCCCTCAAACACAGACAGAAAAGAGTGCAAGGTTAAACAGAATTATGAATGTCTGTGGAAAAGATGAAATGAAGATAGGAGAGTTTAAATTGATGAAATTCAGAGGAACCGAGAAACATGGAATTGTTGAAAAGTTTATCCAAAATGTGTCCTTCTAGTATCAAATAATCAGCTTGAATTTATGGTTTACGGTGTACTCCTGCTACAAGTTGTCACAGCTTAAATTCAAAATGTTTATATTAAGTGACATTACATGTTTTTCTTATTGTCAACACATCCCATGAAACAAAGCTAACAATGAATAGATCTTACGAACAAGTATTGCCTGTCCAGTCACAGCCTGATATGGCTTATCCTTATGTGCCACAGAGCTCCATTGTTGTCCAAAAGACACATCAGTGAGCCACATTGTTGCACTGAGTGACATTTCCTTTACTACAATGGACATGGCCACTGTAGTTTATTTTGAGTCAATCCCACAAAGGCTGTCCTGCTGCTAGAAATACTCACTAAAGCACCAAACGTGTGTTGGTCATCAAGTGAAAATAGTCCCCAACAAATGCATAATTTCCTCCTGAGTAACGTTTGCTAAAAACTACAGTGCCCAGCTTTTTTAGGAAATTTCTGAGACCTTTAAAAAAAGAGATAAACATTTGTAACATCTTTTTTTTAAAGATTTATATCTTCAGTAGGACACATGGACTTGGGGGTAAGTGTCACAAACATAGTAGAGAAGTCGGAAAGTATTCAGATTCAAAGTCAATGTGGCTCAATGGTGTTTTAAGCCCCCAACGTCTCCTTCCAGACAGCGCTGCAACCATTGACTTCAAGACACATAACCCTAACCATAACCCTAACCATAACCATTGCCTAATCCTAGTGCCTTCCAGGCAGCGCTGCCTGGAAGGAGACGTTGGGGGCTTAAAACACAGATAAACGTCAATGTGTCATCAGGTAAAATGCTTGTACATTCTTAAGATACTTGTCAAAATGAGAGCTTGATTCGATGTTGCATGGAAAAGGACTTTCCAAGTCTTGTTTTCCATGATCTTTTTAATGAGTATGTATTTTGCATGTTTTTATGCAATTTTACAATCAGCAGTTAAATCGGGTCCCATACAGGTGTAGGTGCAGCTTTCTCTCTTTTTTTTTTTTCTAGCACAGAAATACTTTTTCCTCCTTGTACTTGTTAACACTACTCTCCACTTTCAAAGCACCACAGGCAAGATGGGTAATGAAGGACTCAGAGGATGTGGTTTTCCTGTTATTGGATGCATGCAGCTGCCTGGTTTCCTCAACTCCAACAGCTGCCCTGCCTGGGACTTCTGTGGTGCAGAGTACAACTTTTATCCCATAATGCTGTCTAATATGAACGGAATGGCAAAGTTCTGAATTGCAGAATTTACTTTGGAAAATAAAGTCCACCAATTTCTCAAACAAAAAGACTAATCTCCTGGTTCCCCCCACTCATAAAATGCAAATGCAATGTGCATGTGTTGCTAGAGTCACAGTCTGAGATAAGAAAGGATAAGATGCGACAGCAATTATTACCAGCACTCAGCTGCTGATGAGGTTAAAAACACCATAAATAACTCTCTCTACCTCACACCTAATCTTAATCCTCACTTTAACTTTAATCTAACCCTGACTCATTTTAACCCAAACCCAAAACATAACATTACTAAGCCTTTTAAATTAAAAACTTTGAATTGTACTCATATGTATCACATTTTTAAAGCATTTGAAAACACACACAATTCACACGCCTGCTTCTCACCTATGAATAACTGGCTGTTAAGCTGCAGATGAATGTGTCCGTCAGCAGGAGCCTCCTGCGTGGCGGAAGGGAACTCGTCGACATGCAGTGATGCTTCCTTCACATTTCGCTCGGCTCGCACGCTGTGCCACCTGTTGTCGTTCAGCGGGATGTTCGTCTCCACTCGCACTTCCAGCTGCCCGTTTCCCACGTCAAAAGAGAAGACAACCTCTGAGGCAGCTGGAAAGGAGGATAATGATCAGAACAGCAGCAGATAAAGTAAGAATATAAAAACACGTTAAAGAGTGAAATTGTTGTACACAGACTGTGGTACAGAAGAAGATGCATTCGGATGCTTGGGCGACTGCCACATCAGCAGAGTGAGTTTGACTTGTTCCGGCCGAATTCTAATGGGCTGATTAACAAATCTTCCCTGACACTTAATAATTGTGTCCTCTGATGAGTGACACTTTGCAAATCCCTTATGTCGCTTCCAAACATGTTGCAGTGCTATCTTTGCACAAACAGAAACACACTTTAAACAATCCATCATGGCACTGTGTGTAATGATGCTGACACTCTTAAAGCCGTGGCATGATGAGAAGTAGAAGAATTATTTATTCACAATTTTTTACTCTGTTAGTACAGTTGCACACCCATTAAACACAGGCCTGAATTACACACATGCTTAGGACCTATACATGCTCTACACACTAATGGAGAGATGGGAGATGGCTGCTCCTTGGAGGAGCACACTGAGCAGTTGGGGATTAAGTGCCCAGGGGGTGAACTGGCACCTCTCCAGCTACCTTATTTATGAATGATTTAAAATAATTTGTTTACCAAAGAAGAGTAAGAAACTAAAAGGTAACTTGGAGAGCACAGACCTCTACCAAAGCATGCCCTATCTCACAATGTTAATGCAGTCTGAATTTTCCCAGTTGAGAATTCCTTTTTCCAATTATTCTGACATCATATGAATGCAGCACAAATGCCGAATCTCGCAATCTTAACAAAAGTGAAAAAAGATTTGTGTATCCGCCTCCTGCTTGTGATCCGTTCCAAAATGTAATGGGTTCTTCTTTGGCCCACGCAACACCGGGCTGACAGACAATCAAACAAAGAAAACAGAACCAAAAACCTAACTGTCTTAGCTGAGGTAAATATGTAAGTTCCAGATCCAGTTGTTATCTCATATTTCTGATGTTCTAAATGAAATGTGTGAAATCCATTGAACCAGACTGTGCCATCTTTCAGTGAACCCATTAGTCAGTCTTGTTCCTCCATCATCATCTGTTGGCAGAAGTGTGAAGTGACTTCCTCCTACCCGTTTATCTGCTAGCACGATGGACTGACAGCTGGACACAGATCTGAGCTGATTCAGAGACGTGCCCAAGGCAGGGATTTCTCTACTGCTGCAGCTACATACTCACATCTGTTAGTTTCTCTGTGTGTATGTGTGTGTGTGTGTGTGTGTGTAAAGTTTTTAAATAAATGTAGTGCAGTAAAAAGTATGATAAATGCCTCTAAAAGGTAGTGGAGTAGAAGTAGTAGCATACAATGGAAATACTTAAGTAAAGAACCTCAAAATGCAGCCTACTTAGTTACTTTCCAACACACAGAAAGACGACATTCAACATTTTTAGCAGCAAGCAATTTAAAGACATGAGAATGTACCATGTGTCATCTGGTGGACACTATGGCGTTTCTTGTTTGGATATGCGTTGTCAGTGTGTGCCATCCCAGTGGGACTGAAACTCTAAATCTAATGCAGGTTAGCATGCTGTAGTCATTAATCTTCACAGCATTGTCACAGCTTTATTAGGTTAAAAACGTAACCTATAATAAAGAGAGGTGAGCTGAAGGCCACATGGAGTCCTTTCATCCATCATAACACTGCCAGCATGCCTACATTTAGGGGTGAAGTTAGCCGAGTGGTCATCATCCCTCATGGATGATGCTGACAGTGGAGGGAAAACTGTACCGCTGTGGGATTGTAGAACCATTTGATAGAAAAACCCGGAGGCATAAATTCATTTAGAGGCTGTTCTCTGGCCCAGTCATGTTAACAGCGGCAATAATGATACAGAGTCATCTCAACACCAGCTACTGTCATAATAATAGCAGAAATAATGTTGCCGTGAGATAAGAGACGCGCTGCGCTGTAACAGTGATGGGGTAGCATTTGTCCTACGTGAGTGTGTGTGTGTGTGTGTTTATTTGTGTGAGTGTGTGTTTATACTGTATGTGTGAGTGCGTGTGAGATAGAGAAAAAGCAAGAAAAGGATGTATTAAAGAGAGATTACGCTTTAGTTCCTACAGATCACCTAACGCACAATTTGGCCAGTACTGTACTTGGCTCCTTGGACTTCACGCTACAGACTTCTTGTTATTGTTCTACTTTCTTACCTTTCTGTGCAGCAGAATCATTTATGATTGTGTTAATAAAGAACAAAACATATAAACATTTTCAGATCTGATGCCCTTATCAACAGGATATCATTAAATAGTGCCAAGCAGCAAACAGCACTCTCAAAATCGACATTGATCCATCCTTTCATCCACACCAACACTATTTCCTCCTTTGCTTCAGACGGGCAAGAGCGATGATTCCTTCAGCTGCTAGAGGGCTTTGTCACTTGAACATTAAAGATCCTCTCCAGACACATAGTTGCTTGTGTCTGATTTGGTTAATCCACAAAAACAGTTTAGTAAATTAAAAAATATTATTTACATTGATTCCTTTTCCCTAATTGAAGAATCCAGAATCTATGAATATGGACTTTTTTTTAATTTCAAAGGTTTAACTGCCACAACTGCAACAAGTTGTGTCCTGCTTCTACTGAAAGTCCATCTTCAGTGTATGTGCTCTGGTGGTTTCAAGTTTTCACATTGCACTTGTGTAAGTGGCACATTGGCTTCTACACAAGTTGTGATGTGCCAAAAACATGCTAATTGCTAATTGACTTCTTCAACTCAGATTTAAGGTGAGCACATAGACACTTTCCCCCTTCAGCAGAATGATTTGAAAACAGGCCTCTATGGTTAAACTCTGCAAGTGAAGTAACAACCGGGGGACTTTAACATCATCAAGTCAGTTTTGGTTGATCTGTCCTTTTCTTTGGGAGGACAGTCTCCCACTACCAGGTTTTTAGAACATAACCAGGAAACATTTATATGATAATAAGGCAGAACATTGTTGAGTTCTAACTTACAGCTGAGTTCGATCCGGATGAAGTCCTTGATGCCCAGATTTTCCAGGAAGACCCCAGAGGACGACGTTGTTTTAAACAGGAAGGAGATGTCTGCATTTAGCTCTCCGTGGAAGGTGGGAAAATGAAGGTAAGATGTCTCCTTGTCGAAAAACGCAGCGTTCCAGAAGTTCTCTGAAAGACAAAGTTCTTAAATAATTCATATGCTTCCTTAATTCTTTTTTTTAATACAAAGGGATGAAAAATCCTTTTTTCCAAAAAGTGGATATATCACTCTGGAACAAAGCTAATTAAAAGAAATGTCATTATGATGGCTGTGTAATGAAAATCGTGTAGTAAACAAATGCACCAACTGTTCAGCTAATTAGCTGAAAACAAAGGCACAACTCCAGCTACGCTATCTCATTTATGTTGATTTATCTTACATGGCATTTAAACTGAAGGCTGAAATTAGAAGCAATTAACACAAGGTAACATATGTCACTTAGATTAGTTTAGTATATAGCTTTTCATTAGAAGTTGTTAGTAAAGAGCATAAAGAGAGTCATATATTATTGGCTGGTCTGCTAATTAGCTCGTTTAATTGGCCAAAGGCTATTTTTCTGTTAAGAAATAAAATGGGAGGGAGAAGATTGGACACTGTTGTGTAAAGAAACACTGTATAGTTGAATAAAACCAATTTATTGAATAATATGAAACACCATCAGAACAGTGTTATAAGAATATCCAAACAAGCAACAATACGTGTGGAAAAAAAACTGAAGTATCAACATTGATGCCAGCATCATGCAAAGCAATAACCAGCAACTGAAATGTACTTACTGTCTCCATGACAACGGAGGGGTCCCACCCTGTAGGCAGCCTCTGACCCCGGCCGCTGGATGTCCCCCAGCACCAGAGACCTGACTGGGAGGGTCTCCTTATGGGTGAGCAAACCTGAGTCATTAGCCCTATAGTAGGTGGAGGGAAGAAAAAGGGGGATGAAGGTGGAGGTGCGGAGGTTATAAAGAAGGAGGAAGATAAGAGGAAGAAGGAGAAGGAAGTGAAGATGGGATTAAAAAAGAGGAAAATGAGGAGGAAAAGGAGAAGCAAAAGAAGGAAGTAGAAAAAGGGTGGAGAAAAAGAATAAGACAGAAGAGAAGGTGGAAGGGAGGATGTGGAGAAGGAAATGATGGAAAGGAAAAAGGAGTGGATAAGAAGAAGGAGGCAGAGGAGATGGATAAGGAGAAGAAGGATGAGAGGAAGAAGAAAGTACAGAAGTAAATAAAGGGAAAAAAAGCAGAAGAAAGAGAGGAAAGAAGAGAAAGAAGAAATGGAACATCAAAGAGGATAATAAAGGAGGGAGGTGGGTTAGAAGATAAAGAGTGGAGGAGGATGAGAAGGGAAAGGACAAGAGGAAGAAAGAAAGTGGGGGTGGGGAAGGAGAAAGACAGGAAGAGGAAGAAGGAGGATGACAAAGAGGCAAAGGTGAAGAAGAAGGGCAGGAGGAAGGAAGAAAATGGCGACAGAGAAGATGAAAGAGGAGGAGATGTAGGAAGGAGCATAAAAGAGGATATAGGAAGGAGTAGAAGAAGAAAATGAAGGAGGGGAGAGGGATTATGGATTGGAAGAAGAAGGGGGAGGAAAGGAAAGCCACAGAGGAGAAGAAGAAGAAGAAGGAGGAGAAGATGATGAAGAAGAAGACAAAGAGATTGATTAGAAAAGGAAGAAAGGAGAGCAGGACGTGTGAAAGAAGATAAAGAAAAAGAAGAGGAGGAGGTGGAGAAGATATCAACATTAGAAAGTTGAATGATCATACAGGCAGCAAACTTGATCATGCAGGCAGCAAACTTTTGCCGACCTGAACTCAAACTCAACTGTGTTTCATAAAGGGTGACATACTGTAACACTCAATGTCTTGACTGTGTTCATTTGTTCTCGGAGGTTTACAGGTAGATGTTCAAATGAAGACAAGCATTTCAGCTGACACAAGGCTGAGTGATTCATCTGCATATTCAGCACCACCATTCACTCTCTCTGCTCCATGGTGTTTCAGCAGTCAACGTTGTTTCTATGAATTTCTGTTAAAAAATAAATCTAGGACAGTAGGCACGCACAGCGGTGAATGTGATAAGATACTGACAGCATGAATAAAGTCTATAAGAATAAAGTAGGAGTCATACAGATTTAGGCAGGGAGATAATAGAAAGAAGGACCCTTTGGCTATGCAGACAGTAGCAGGATTGGTTACAATATGGGAAAATGGGTCTTACTGCAGAATTTTGTCACAGGATTGGGAAAAGGTGACCTAAATACAGAATTGCTTACAGCATGGATAAAGGGATTTAAATACAGGATTGGATAAAACAAGGAGAGAGATGTTGCCTCTTTTCTGTCCAGTATGGCAGGATGTGATGAGAAACATGGAATTCTATCAATGACTTAATTAGAGCAGTGAGACAAATCTCACTGAGTCTCAGAAGCAAAATATGTCTGCAATGTTTATATCTATACTGAAAAAGAACATTAAAACATTTCTATTCATAGCTGGTCCAACCAAATTATTTACATATGTATTGTTTTTATAGACATTAAAGTTGAGTTATAATGACATTTTTAATCATTTACTATGGTACAAATGCAGTTTCACCAGTTTGATGGTTAATGCATGCAACATACTGTACAATGTCTACCATGTTCACATCTTCATTGACCATATTAGCATGCTAAGATTTGCTAAGTAACAACTGCTAAGTATTTGGTAATTAACAGAAGTATTGGACATATTGGACTTTTGACCCGATGACGGTGCTAGAGGAAAAGTCAGCGTATCACCACCAAGTCAGTAGGATTCGTTCCCTGGGGACCATAAATGTCTCCACCAAATTTGAATGGCAATCGATCAAATAATAATTTCAGTCTGGGCCAAAGTAGTGGACTGACTGACTGACCAACATTGCCATCTCTAGAGCCATGCGCCATAAATCGCTGGTCAATGTATATTAAAGTGCAGCTAACCATTGAACAGTCCCTTCAGAAAAACGTGATTATGCGATCGCATAATTCAATGCATAATCAGCCAAAGTCCGCATATTTATGCGTGGGCCACATTTTTTCAAATACGCCGCACTTTTGCCGCATAAATTGCCGCATAAATTGCCGATTTCCGCGCAAAATATGCGGGGCTTGCATGATTTCATAATCCCCGCATTTTCGTTGCAAAAAAGTCACATATATCTTAGCAGAAAGTTGAAAAATGTTGCGTTTACTTCACACAAGAGCAGCTATTTTCCCCTGTTGCCATGGGAACGTTACGAAGTGACGTAATTACACAAAGTGAACATGATCGAAAAACCCCGCGATGAAGCCATAATGAAACCGCAGTTTTTGCAAGTTCCCACAATTTTTGCAAGTTCCCGCAATTTCATCGCATAAAATTGCATAAATATCCCACATATTCCATCTCATTTTTTAAGAAAACATGCCGCATAATCAAGGATTTTTGGCTGCAACAATCACAAAAAAACTCCGCAGTTTTCTGGAAGGACTGATTGAAACAACACTCTTTATTACCAGTTAACTCTCTGGTAATGCTAACATAATCATGGGCTAAACTGACAAACACTGCCTCCATTATTTTCCTTTGGTGCAATAGT